>NW_028258300.1:1070074-1222942 GCF_053883595.1 Heterocephalus glaber
GGTTTAGCAAATAAAGAATGATGTAGGTCACAATGCAAAGGAAATTGGACCAAACAACACAACGAGGAGCTGGGCACTTACTGGATCTGCCTCTGTCCACTGCAGCAGCCCTCTACTCACCATGATCAGTCACGGGACAGCAGAGATGGTCCCCCTGCTGGTAATCAGGAGCCAGCTGCCTCCTGCAAGGGACCGGGGCTGTTGAGGATGTGGAAGGTGGGAGGCATTGTCTGGAGCCTCCAGAAGCCAGACCCTGGGCACCTGCCAGACCCTGTCACCAGCAGCTCCCAGGTGGGCCTGACTGCAGTGACTGGGCTGCACTGCGCTCCAAGGGTCCATTCCTCTGGAGGTGACACACTCCAGTCGTGCCCTCTCTCCCCCTGCACTGCTTAACAGAGCGGTAGGACAGCAACAGTTGATACATTAACAGGTGCCTCCTAATGCCTGGCCTTTTATGTACTTATCTCTGATCCTCTCAACAGTCCTACGGGGGAGTGGCATTATCTTCTCTGTGTTACAGAGAAGCGCACTGGAGCTCAGAGAGCTGACCTGCCCCAGGCAGCCCGGCGGGCCAGGAAGTCGCAGTCCTGGGACTGCAACACAGGCTATCTGGCTTCAAAGCCCACATTTCTTGCCTTCTACCAAATTCTCAAACTGATACAAAAGGGCTCTACTCCTACAGCACACCTCCACAAGAACCTGGATGGAAACAGGCAGACCACTAAGAGCAAGGCCACCGTTCCCTCCTGCGGCCCCAGCACTTCACCTACAAGCCAGGCCTACCTGTTACACCCAGCCAGCCACATGGTAGAGGGGTAGACCAGAGAGACGTGACCCAGCCTGCCCTGCTCCTGATCCTCTGGCCAAACATGAAGGGAACAATGCTGTGGCAAGGGGCACACTGGCACCACCAAGGATGGGACTCAAGGTCACAGATCTGTGCGTGTTCTTAGCTGTGTCTGTTTCTCAGCAGGAAAGGTAACAGCTCTGCTCCTGGTTTCCCTAGGAACCAAGCAGCTAGATTTCTTGCATTCTGTTATGGCAGTTATCAGGCCCACAAAGAAGCCCCAGAGCTCTGCTCAGTGCACTCCAGGATGCAGGCCAAACCTAGTGGGCTTGCAGGGGCGGCTCTCTGAAGGTGCCAGCTGCTGGTTTGCTCCCAAAGTGATAAAGAGGGGGTGAAGAGGTGGGCCGGGAGCCCACCAAGAACCAGTCTACTTTCTGCTTTGTCCCCAGCACAGCCCTGGGCTGCAAGTCCAGTCTGCGGCCTGCTGAGGATCAGCGGCAGCCACGTACAGGACAGGGCAGACTGCTGCTCACGCTCACAATGGAGAGGCCCACAGAGATTTGTTGGGGGTCTACCAGGCCCACAGGGCAGGGTGTTCCTGTTGGCACCCCAAGAATGTGTCTGGTACACCCAGGAACATACATCCTTAGGGTCCTAGAAAACTTGCTAAAGGGACGGGGCAGGAAGCCAGCCTAGAAGGACCACAGGTAGCCAGTCTGAGGCTTCTGAAGGGCATGGGAGTTCACCAGTGGGGAATTCTGACCCAAACCTGGCTTCTGAAACAGACAGGATCTCCTGCAGAGGAGGCCCACCCCACTGCACCACCGACAAGGTACCAACAACACAGGCAAGGTCTTCCTGAGACCTTCCTCAGGGTCCAACAAATGAAGGTCACCAAAGCCCTATGGGGGGGGGGGGGGGGGCGCGTCTAACATGTACTATTTAGCATTTATTTTCTACGTAGTATCCACTTACACAGGCCTTCCTTTCACACATTTGTTTACAGAATTTCCCTTACTGCCCTTCACACAGTCTGGCCTTCTCTCTGGAATGCTTTCCTCCTCTCAGGCCTGGCTGATGCCTCTTCGGCCTTTCTGCTCCTTCGCACAACACTGGCCATACCTGACTGTTAATTCCTTATCAAATTAGCCAGCTGTCTTTGCAGGGATGGGGTAGGGGTGGTGTGCACAGCACAAGGAAGATGCCAGCTCAGTAAATATCCTCTGGGTGAATAAAATTCCTCCAGAAATCCTGTCTTTCAGGGGTAGTCACCACATCTACAAGGCCAAATTCCAAGGCTAGCTACCTCAGTGACCTTCCACTGACACACCAGTGTGACACATCCAAACAATTAGTCCCTCCACACCTAAGCCGCCCCCACACAGCTCTCAGGACACGCTGTTCTCTGTCTGAAACACCCCAGCTTTGGGAACGGAGAAACCTGGGTGCTGGGGCTACTTGGTTTGGCCACCGATGACATGGGCAGCCCATGTTTCCAGGAGTTACTGATCACGTCAGAACAATGGAGACTACTACAGAACCTCCCCTCCTGAGGGACGACTGGCAGGACAGCTCCAGGAACCATCCTGGGAAAGCATCTGTATCTCCAAGGAAGGACAGGAGCAGTGAGTGGGAGTGGGGTGGCCTCAGGCAGCTGAACCCTCTTGTCATTTCCACTTTGCTAAGAAGTCAAGGCCGGGCCTTGCATGGCTGGGTGTGGGAAGGGGGCCCAGTGGTCTCTGCGGGTTGCTAATATCTAGCTGCCTCTCTCATCCTGTCAACCCACCCTCCCAAAGCCAAGCAAGCCTGCTATTTATTTTCAGACAGGTTCCACGCCCTGGCTCTTGGCCTCTGTGATGAGTGCAGTCTGTTCCACTGGCCCAAGGACAGGAGCCACTTTTTCCACAGCCTCAGAAAGGGGCTGAGAGATGCAGAGTACTTCTTACAGCGCCGGGGGATGGCAGAGGGCCTGGGGCCAAAGGAGAGGAGGATGACCAGGCAGACAGCCCACCCTCAGATGCCTTTCTCCACATCCCCGAAGAGCCACCCACCAGCAAAGGAATGCTCTTCCAAGCTGGGGACTCATCCTTGGAGCTGGGGACCCTCCAAGCCACAGATTTATAGGAGACGCGTTCTTGGAAGCAGAGACAAGCCACAGAGCATGCCCTAAGCTCACTCGGGAGGAATGCATCATCTTTACCAAGTGAACCCCCACCCCTCACTTGACAGGAGAAACAGCTTGCGAGGGGCAGAGAGAAGGGGAAGCTGAGGGACCAGGCCCCTGTGGCCCACAGGGGCCCCTGGCTACACCCTGCTCTGCCCCTTCCAGTGCTGACCAGGTTCTAAGAATGGGGCCAGTCCCTCACCAACCAAGTCGCAGGTCCCCCTCCCTGGGAGACACGATGCACTACTTTTACTTTCTCTGCTCAACAAGTTTCCCCGTCCACTTCCATGTATCTACCCACTGAACTCCTAGCCATCCACTGATGCACACCTCAAATGTCCTTGCAACCGAGACCAGAAGAGTCACAAAAGTCCTTGTGGAGGCTCATAAGGCAGAACTCAACACTGAAAGATGCTAGTTTCCAGCTGAACAGCCAATGGAACAAGGAGCACACCAACAGGCTCAGTGGTGAAGGAGACGGGCACTGGATTTAGCAGGAGCAGCAGGCTCCCTGCTCCTTAATTCAGAGGTGCAGGCAATTTTCCCGACATGAGACATGCCCTATAACACAGGTTGGCATGAGAATTTAAGAAGCAAGGAGACAGCAAAAGGGCTGTGATTCCATCTCAACCTCTCCCTCTCTTCCAATCCCATCCCCTTCTTTTTCTCATACCCCGAGCAGCAGCCATGGGCCGTGCCCTCCACCTGCAATGCCCACCATCCTGCCAGCCTCTGCCATTCCCTCCAGCTGCTCTAGGCCCGGGGCAGGATGATTCACTTATTTCCAAGCCCACATGAGTTCCTACCTGGCCTTATCATATGGACAGAGGCTACCTCCCTGCAGGTTTGCTGTTTCCAGAAAAGTAGAATCCAAATGTTGCATGTTGAATAATCAATAAACATCAAATGACCAGGGACTAGAGGTTTTTGGATAAAGCTAGGCCTGGTTGCGCTGGGAAATTTTTCCCTTTTTCCTTTTTCTACTCTTCTATGAAGATGGAACTTCAAAGAACAGAGAAGACTTACATAAGCCCAAACGTCAAACCGAGAGGTGACCTTAACTCCTACAGGCTCCATGTTTCCCATTTTGTGCAGGTGGTAGTTGGAGGGCAGAAACATAGTAGCCTCTGGAGAGATCTGAATTTGAATTTTGTTTCTGTTCCTAGCTCGAACAGCAACTGTAGGACCATCCTCAACAAATGACTCATCTCTCCATTCTGTGACAAACCTGGCCTAAAGCAGTCTTGCTTTTGCTTTTGTCTAGTTCCATTTAAAGCCACGGCCTGCCTAGGTCTTCTCGACCCAAGACAGGAGTTTTTAATTAAATTTGGGCAAAGCCTGGGCTTCACAAACTCTGAGTAGAACCTTAGAATAGGGAGGAGTCCAGCAGCCCCTCCAGCAGATACCAGGGCCAAGGGCAGAAAACGCCCAGAACCTGGGCTTTTCAAGATGCGTGCCTCACCTAGAAAACTAGGATAATAAATCTGCTTGCCTTAGGCTGGGGATTTAGCTCAGTGGTTCCATCGCCTGCCTCCCAAGCGTAAGGACCGGAGTTCAATCCCCAGTACCAAAAAAAAAAAATCTGCTTGCCTCCCAAGCTTTGGGACAGCAAGGTTTCAGCTACATCCACAGAGCAGTGCCAGGCCTGTACCAGGCAGGTGCTCGATAAATACCTGTGGAATGGCCACTCCTGAATCCTCCCTTACACCTTCCCTTTAGCCAGGAAGGCTGCCCTGTAGGGACCAGCTGGGCACTGCTGCCCCCGACCGCACAGCCTTGGCACTCTGTCCCTGCCTCTGGGTCCCGGGAATGGCATTAGCCCTCACACTCTGAGACTTGCTCTGTGTAGGCATGGAGGGAGGTTAGCTCAACTTAATCCCCAACAACCTCCTGAGGTCTGTAAATCTGCTCCTTTACTTTGTATCTACCCATCCTGCCAGTGACAATCAGAATGGTTAAGTGTATTACACAAGGTCAAAGTTAATGGGTGCAGGTTTTTCTTCCTGGCTGGATCCAGACATCCCAAGCCCACAAATCCCCACCATGAATAGAAGAAAAGAAGACTTAAATCATGGGAAGAAAAGAGAAAAGACAACCTGAGGGTCAGTATTCTGGTTCTGGCACCAATTTGGGGCAGGTTCCTTCAACCTTAAATTTGTCCACCTGTACCCTGCCTGGCCTGCTCCACACAAAGCACAGTGGTGTCAAGAAACGAACATGAAACAGTCTGTGAATAGGAGCAACATCACACCCCTACCCAGACAAGCCCAGGAGCAGGAAAGAAAAGGTGCTTCAGTGACCAGGGCGCAGGCAAGGACCGGCCTGGCTGGCTGGCTGCCCGGCTGCCCCCCAGGCCTCCCTCCCCTATAGAACAAAGGGAGTGCTCCAAAGTCCTGGTTTCTCAGCCTGGCTCCACATGAAAATCCTCAAGGGAACTTTGTATCTACCAGGCTGCCCATGTTCCCCAGGCTGTGGGGGTGAGGGGTGCCCAGCTTTGGGAGCTCCTGGACCAGGCTCCTGGGTTCTGTCTCTTCCCTGACCCCAGCAGGGGAATAGATCCCAGGCCTGGGGTGGCTGGGCCAGATGGGCAGGCTGCTTCTATCCCCTCACCCTCCCCAGCGAGGCTCCCAGGAGCCCTGCAGGACACCTCTGGGTGCAGGTCAGGGCTGAGACAGCCGCCCAAACAGGTATGGGCCCAGATTTAATTGGCCTCTTGGTTAAGCTTTCTAATCTCATTAAAGCTGCCTCCATCATGCAGACCGAGGTCCTGAATTTAATAACAGAAGAGCACTGTCCTACCCCACTATAAGCTGATTAGGTCTGCGGAGGCCCAGGTGGACCCCTCTCTGCCACACGGAGGGCACAAATTCAGACTCAAGAAGACAAAGGACAGGAAGGAAAGAGACTTTCCCAGCAAAGGTGCAGGGCCAGAGGTGCCTGTGCCAATCTGGGGAGCTGGAGCTGCCCCCACGACTTTCAACAAATACAAACCACAGAGTAATTTTGTTTCCTATCTTATCAAGTACAGTAGCAGAGGACACCCCACCCCAGGACACAGTGCCTCTGGGCAGAGTCATGCTCACGGCTACCTCCCCTTCAGCCTATTCCCTCCTCAGTCTTAGATGCCTACTGCACTGGGGTGGGAAGGAGGCGGCAGAGGGTGTGAGGGTCCAACAGCTGCTTTTCCTCTCTGCAAGAGAAGGTTCCTCCTGTCACTCATTCTCTCACCCTGTCACGGAGCCTCTCCACTCATCAAGAGGGGCTGACTGCAGGCCTCTCCTATAAGTTACACTAGGAGGCTGAGCAAGGGCTCAGCACTCCTGGACATCAGCTCCAAAAACACCACGGTCAACGTGTGCAAACATCCCTGTGCAAACACACACCGCCTACTTCTCGATCATCTCGCTTTATCTAAATATATCCCACGAAAACAACTGGGCAGCAGTGAGAAATTCTCCAGTGGGTCCAAAATAACAAAACACACACAAATGCACACACGCAGGCGCACACACACACACACAGAGCTCTCTGTTCAAGGTGCCACACTGGGCCAAGGACAGACACAGAGACACAAACAGTCAGGCAACACCGCCCAGGGTGTGCTGGGTTTGCGTGCTGTGGAGGGCCCTGCTTGTTACTGTGAACCCTATCAGGGAACAGACTGCAGAAGGGGCGAGACAGCTTGTAGGCTCCTGCTGGGCCAGCACAGATGCCCTGTCCAAGGGAGACGTTGGGGACACGCCCAGCAGAGCACACACACGCCCATCCCACACCCTCTGGGACTCCCTGCAAGACACTGGCATTTTCCACTCCGCTTGCCAAGAATGGAGCCACCCTGCCCTGCATGCTTGAGCCTCCAAACTCCTGGAAACAAAGACATCAGTCACGGGGGCGTTCAAGCACACGTTGGCACTGGTCCGTGTCCTCCTACCCCTGCCATTTTCACCGAGAGGGAAACTAAGGCCCAAAGCAAGAGATAAGACACACCCACAACCTAGTCTGGATGCCTCTGAAGCCACTGCACTGTCATCCTTGAAATGATTCAGACAAAGGTGCATTTTCTTTTCTTTTAACCAATGTATTCAACAAATCTAGGCTGTGTATAGTCACCCCCATGCTCACACTCATGGGCAGGTGGCTATCAAATTATTACGGAAGTATCTGAGGGGCAAGGGGACTGTGTGGGCAATATTCCCGACCGCGCCAGCTCTCCAAGTTGGCCACAATCGCCCCCAGACGTCTGGACATGGACCTCAGGCCTGCCCACTGTGGTCAGCTTCCTCAGTGGGTGATTGGCCTCAGTCTCCCCTCATCCCTACACCTTTTTCCAGACAGCTCTAAACCAGATGGCTCAGCCTGCTCACCACCTCGGGGTTCTCTGCGCCACACTGCAGAGTGGCTTGGCTGAGCCCTGCACGACCTGGCCTGACCCAAGCTTCCACTGCACCTCACCCACACAAGCCCTCACTCCCGGAACCTGGCGTGTCTTTTCAAGCTCCGTGCGTTGGTACCGACTCTTCCCTCCTCTGGAACGCCTTCTTCACACTCTGCCCTCTCAATCACTGAATTGTCTTCTTGTTCCCTTTCACGTCCACACAAACTGCTGCCACCTCACCAGAAGGCCCTCTGGGGAGACCAGTCAGATCTTCTCTTAGGACCCTTGAAGACTATACCCCTCGAAGACCATCAGCACCTGCTCATGCAAATGTCTCCCCCTGGATGTGAGATCGCAGAAAGCAGGCAGTCTTCCATGTCTCCAGAGCCCAGCTAAGGGGTCAACACATCAAAAGCACTTCCAGGCCAACAACATCACTTCCAAGAAAAACTCGGTCTCAATATCAGAGAAATCATTTAATCCAACTCTAGTTTTCTAAGGTGAGTAAAGACCCAGAGAGGAGGGGCCAGGGATTTAGCTCAGTGGTTTTGTAGCCTGCTGCGCAAGCACAAGGACCTGAGTTCGATCCCTGGTACCAAAAAAAAAAAAAAAAAGACCCAGAGAGGATAAAGGAATGTCAGACACCACACTGGTTAGCAGTGTGGCCTAGAAGGCTGGCAGGAGACTTCTCTAACTCTTCTAGGCTGGCCCAAAGCCCCAGAAAACCACTACCCCAACCAATCAGACCTATAGAAAGACTAAACTCAGAAGTGGGCCGGCCTCCTCAGGAGGGCCACAGGTATCCTGGGAGGAGCTGGCTCGGGGACTCATGAGTGCAGGAGAAATAAAGCCTTACTGGCTGGAAGCCCCGAGTATGGAGAGTCCCGTGTCACTCGGCCTGGCAAACACATGAGGAAGGGCCAAGGATGGTACCTGGCACACGGAGGCGCTCAATCAACATTTGCCATGGCCCAAATGACCAACTACAAAGAGATGCAATACACAGTGCTGCACAGGCCTGCGCTCAGCTTGGGGACACCGGAGAAAGGAAGGATTATTTCTGCTGGAGGGTGTGGCAGTCTGGGACAGCTTCACAGATCGGTGACATCTGATCAGACACCATCTGTTATTTTTCTCTAATTGTTCCACATGTGTGAAATTCTGATTCTCAAGCTAGAATGTACACTCCAGGAGGGCCAAGACCACGGCTGCCTGCCCTGCCCCGCCCCCTCCCTGTGTCCATTCCCAGCAGATACAGAGGGAGCTCCAGGAAGAGCGATGGGCCACCCTTCTTTCTTTTTTCCATACTGAGGATCACGCTCAGGACCTTGTGCTTTCCAGGCAGGCGGCGGAACCACTGAGCTAAATCCCCAGCCCCCACCCTTCTTATTTCAAAGAGTAGGTCAAGGCCAAGCTGCTTTCTTCTAAGTCTGCTTTCCTCTGCTGAAGCTCCCCAAACCCCATCCAGAAATCCAACACTGTCCATGGGGACTCTCAACATTCTAAGCGCTCTGTGCACTTGGCATGGCATGTCAGGGATGGGCATTCTTAGAGTCCACTGAACACGTCCAGTGCCCAGAACGTGGCACTGGGCTTCTTACATATCTATCTACTTCTCACTCTCAACAACCCTGCAAGACATGAATGAATATCACCATTTGACAGGTGGGAAAACAGGACCACTCATCAAGGCCAGGGGCAGATCCACATCCAATCTTCTATCACATCAAGCCACTTGTATTAATTCGGTACCCACAGTTTCCTGCCACAGAAGGCCTGCCTGGACCATTCGGCAGGAAATTAGTGCCCATTCAGAAATCCTATCTGCAACAAAGTGTGATTTTAATAAACAGCACTAGTGTATCACCTTAGGTTTGGCAGCACAAATGAACCTAAGTGGCAACTCAGCGGGGAGGTACTCACTCCTGCAGACGAGGCTGTAACCCCGGTTTCTATAGACGACACCTCAATTTCTCACTCCCCCACAGCACTCAGCCACATCCCAGTTTCCACAGAAGCCCAGACGAATGCAAACTTCAACCATTCCTTGTGTAGATGATGGCCACTTCGCCATCCTCCCTCCCACACTGGGACTCTCTCTCTGCTCTGCAGAAGTATAACCCTGAGTGGGCACTCAGGCCAGGAAGAGAACAAATGGGTAGGGAAGAAAAGCACACAGCAGTAAGCTCCAACCCAAACAGAACTAATCCATTCAGAGCCGAGCAGGCTGAGCAGATGGGAAGCCAGGCATCCCCCACCCGCTGCGACCCTGGGTTCTGGGGCCTTCACCACAGTGGTATAATTATAAGGGTGACCCAGCCACATACTCCCAGGGCTGCCCCTGCTCCCAGGAACCACGGGCACCGCCTTCATCTGGTTTGGGTTTAGAATGCTATCCATGCCTCCCCTAAATACATGCAAAGGCAGGAACACAAACGCCCCAGCCTTCCGTGCTGCCATGAGGAGAAGGAGGACAGCGTGAACTCTGTGCACTTCTCTGTCGAGTCTCCTAGGGCTCCTGGTGGGGGGCACCCTGATTCTTCTTGGCCAGGAGCAACAATGGACCACTCTAAGAACCCTGAAGATCAAGCGACAGAGGCAGCTCCACTACAGTAGAGAATGTCAGGGCCCAACAGGGCTCAAAAACTTCGGCCCCTGTGCTGGTGTGCAAGAGGAAGAGCAACTGGCCTACAGCCACAAGTCCATGCAAGTCTGGGCACTCAGTACAGGACACACACCTGGACTCCCAGGCCAGGCTCTGGGTACCCAGCCTTGCAGCAGTGGTGCTGGACCCAGAGTAGGAGACAAGAGGCAGGGAAGACAGTGCCTGCTGCTCAGAAGGAGCAGGCAACCTGCCTGGGGCAGCCCAGACAGACACATGAAACAATCAACGAACAAGGTAACTGCCAAGCTGACGGTATTATATCCTCATATAATAAAGTACACGGTGTACAGCACAATTAGAGACGAGAGTGAGGCACACCACACTAATTACACAGGACAAAGAGTGAGCTGTCGGGAGCAGTGGGGCACAGGTGCTGTCATGCAAGGATCTCAAGGCCAAGAGACCAGAGTTTGAGGTGGGGACCCCTCTGCCAGGAAGCTCTCCGCGCTCTGGCTCTCTCCTTGGTGCTCCGGCTGCCCCCTGTCCCGGTGTTAGAAGGTCCCTTCTGACACTGCTACCCTTGCTCAGGTGGCCTGATATGGGCCACCTGCACAGCCAGCCCCAGGGGCAGAGGCAGGTTGTGGGCCAAGCTAGGCCCTGGTTCAGTGTTTCAACATCCACATCATCAGTGTTACTCAAACCATGTGCTCCCACTCAGCAGAGCCCCTGCACACATCCTCTCGCTCAATCCTTATAACACCCTTGGAGGTGCAGAAAATAAGGTCAGAGGGGGAAAGTCACTGACCCAAGGCCCCAAGGCCAAAAAACAGCAGTCGTGAGAGCACAAAACAGGTCTGCCCCTCTGCAAACCTCACGTTCTGGAATCTCTTCACCCACAGTCCTACACAGAAGCCCTGGTCACGGGTGGCACTGGGCTCTTAGAATGTGGGCAGCTCAGTGTTGCAAGTATCGCATATGTACTCGCACAGGAGGAGGCACTGGCCAGGTGAGGTGAGGGAGTGGGGCGTGTGAAGGAGGGAGATAACAGGTGCAGCTCCACAAGGGCAGGTCACATTCTAGGCAGAAGATCCAGTACACTTGAAGGCCACAAGCCCAGGGGAGCAGGTGGGAGAGGGCAGCCATGGCAGAGGCAGAAGAGCCCAGTTCAGGTGTCCCACAAGCAGATTTGTGGCTAGAGGGGGAAGACTGGAGCAGGACTGGAGGCTGAGCGTGGGAAGCAAGCCTGGGCCTGGGACACAGGTTCTCTCAGCTGTCCACTTCTGAGATGGGTCCTGGCCCAGCCAGAGCAGCAGCTGAAAAGGTGACCACAGATAAACGCATTCATACACCCCAGAAAAATGCTACCACCAGCAACTCCATGATGGAACAAGGCTGCGCAACTCTAGGCAGTTTCTGAAATGAGTGAGAGGGGAAGCCCACCTTACTCCCCAGAACCCACGGGAAGAATACAGGCGGGGTGGTTTTGGGCTACCTAGCACAGACTCAGGCTCTTCTCTTCCAAGGTTATGGGTCCTCCAAATACTTCCTTTCCCTATTCGGGGGGCAGAGCACCTGGCTAGCTCAGTGGGCAACACACGGTAGGGGTTCCATACAGTCTAACTTTCTATTTTCAGATATTGTGGCTGAGGAAACAGCAGCTGAGATCCAGCTCTGGCTAGAGATGGAATCTAGGAGAGCAGAAAGTTACCGTACTGAGCAGGAGAAAAGGTACAATGTGATCTCGAAGTGGAAGTGCCAGGGAACATTCTTAAGAGAAGAAAAAGCTCCAAGCTGGAGGCCACTGCCTCCTTTGCCAGGCTGGCTGTGGACCAGAAGCAAGTTCGAATACTCTCATAAAAGATGCAGCCTAGGTAAAAAAAAAAAAAAAAAAAAAAAAAAAAAAATCCTCACTCAATGTGGGGACTGAAACACAGTATTACTGTCTGGTGCTCTGTCTAGCAGCTTTTTCTCCTCTGCTGCCAGTTTCTTCCTAAGCCCAAACCTGCAAGGTGCTTCCTATGCCTTTGTCTTTTACCAAGATACCCTGCCATGACTCCTCCCAGGTGCAAATGCCACTGACCTTCGGCATCCAGGAGAAGGCACCTTCCTCGGGAGCCCTCCCCAGACTGCTCCTAACTAAAGATGCCCTTCCTTCCACTCTGTCACCAACCGCTGGGCTGGCAGCCATGTTCATTTCGTATTCCCCTCCTGGGCTGTCAGCTTCCCCAGGACAGGACCAAGATGTGCTTGCACAGAGCTCACAGGACGCTCCCCAGAGGAGTGGCCATGACACACCGTAGAGTGAGAGAATGGGAGGAATATGACAACACACACGTTGGTGCAGTAAGCCCTGGGCTGGTGTCGGGCTTGAGTCAAAGAGTGAGTCCACTGCAGGACAGGGAAGGCTGCAACACCAAACAAGCACAGGGTTTCAGGTCAGGACACCGGGCTCATTATTGGCAAATGTCAGGTTATTTAAAACCAGCCTGGGTAACAGAAATAAAAAGCCAGGGCCACAGCACACTCTCATCTGAAGCCATCTTCCCTCTGACCTGGGTCATCTCTGAGGTGAGTGGGAAAGCTACAGGTAGGGAAGGAGCTGGGGCCAGGGGCCCAGCTCTCAAGGTGCTGCCACTGGTGCTATAATCGGAAGGATAGCAACAACAGCAAATGCTAACTTGGTGCTTCTGTATGCTGAGCATTTCATACGACCACTCACCCCTCTACCTACCTTCACACCAACCAACACATGAATGCTTTCTAAAAACCATTTTACAGAGCAGGAAACTGGTGCTTAGCTGGCTGGGGGTCACATGGAGGTGGCTGTTACCGCCTAACATTAGGCTCTTTTGACTGCAGCTGTTCTACCAGGACTACCAACCATTCCATTTGCCTGGACACTCAACCTTGGCATTGTAGAGGACAAACAACAAAGACTTAAACAGCACTGCAGCTCTAGGATGAAGCCCAGGTTTCAAGAGGCCTCCTAGGCCCTACTATGTAGGCCCTAGGTCAGGCCTCGCTGCACTTCCACTTCAGGGTCACATTGTACTCTTTTCTCTTCCTGCTCTTCTGACCCCAAGGCATGGGAGGCCCCTACCTTTCTGGTTGTGCAGCTAGTACACTTTGTCCTCCCAAAACAAATCCAACATCTCCTTCTCTACCAACTGTACACCCATCCCTCTGTCTCTCTTGGTCCAGGAGACGCAATCTCTCCCTCTCCTCTGCACCCTGCCTGCTGTTGGCCTGGGCCCTACAGGCACCCCACATCACTTCGCTTTGTTTAATGCTTTTTCCTGCTCTACTAGACTTGGGCTCCTTGAGGGCAGAGGCTCTGTCTTCATCTATTTTTGTATCCCCAGTGTTCGGAGAATCCATTAAGTCATATTCCAAAGCATGCCTCTCCCCAAACTCCTCACCCAAGATGCTCATTAATAATTAAAATGAGAAGAGTAGGAGAGGCCATGATCATTAGGATATCAAGGATTCATTCCAAGGGCAGTTCTGAAAACTAAGAACTTTAAGAAAAACCCAATCTCCCTGGCTTGGAATAACTAGGGACAAGACATGGACTGCTGGTCTAACTTGTCCCTCTAATTGAACTATAATGCTCTACTGACCAAATGGATGGGCATCACAGAACACAGCTCCAGTGACTAAATAGGGGACATCTGTTGTTGGTGCACCCAGTACAGGTAAGCACTGATTTGGAGCAGTGTAAGATGATCATTATGTACTACAAACATATACTAATAAAAAAATAAAAACTGAGAAAGAAAATAAAAAGATTAGCAAGCTAGTTTTCTCATCTTCCTGCATCTCAGGAACACAACCAAACGAGCCTTTTGGTCTCAGCCTTAAAAGAGTGAAGCACAAGCTGAGCCCTGAGGGAAGTCATAAACTCCTCAAACTGAGTCCTCCCCAAATAATACGAAATTTTCCAAGTGGCCTAATCAAAACGATGACGCTGAATCCAGCCAGATCAAGTGGACAGTGCCCAGTGTCGACTTCAGCCAAGATGCAGTGACAGCAACATCAACACCTTTCCCTGCGTGGCAAAGAGGGAAATGAGCTGAGCCACAAACAGCCAGCCTGGCCTTGGGCTGATCTTTGGGCAAACATTCCTATCAGGATTTGAGGCGGGCTGCACTGTGAGAAATTATCTGCGCTTTACACGCATACACAATGAGCCAGGCGGTCAGAAAGTTGGCTCTGGTGCCACTCACTGTTTCTGACAGCACTCAGTAACTTAAAGGGCCTGGAGTGGTCCTGAATCTCTAACTCCCCGATTGCCCTGCACTCAGAAACAACCAAAAGCTTTAGCTGCTGCCAAAAAAGGAAAAAGAAAGAAAACTCCAGGAACACACCAAATCCATGTCCAACTCCTTTGCCCCTTAGAACAAAACCCGTTGCAGGCACACACAAAGAGGGGGAGGCAGGACAAAGGAGAGGCCAGGTCACACTCGACAAGGCGCTTTTTTGTCGTTTTCAAAACAGAACTGTCCTCTATTAAGACGCTCTTGTTGCTCGGATGTTGGTGTGGGGAAGGGGGGGATCTCAAGACAAAAGGCGAGACATGGCGGGTGGGGAGCCCCTGGGCTGCCTCCTTCTCCCTGCACGCTTCCAAGCCTTTGAATGCCCGCAGAGCTCGGTCCAGAGCTGGCAGCTGTCTGTTATTATCCCAGCAACTCCAGGGCCCCAGCACCAGGGAGCGTGTCCCAAGCAGGTGAACGCCATCTGCCCGTCTCTGACAAGATGCCCGTCTTGGTGTCTGCCGCTGCCAGCAGGCCGTGTGGACCTGGGGAGGCACAGCCAGACTTCCCACCCTCTTCAGCACTTAGCCAGACTTTCAGTTCTCTGCCCGGGCTGCAGACTCAGTCACTACCTGGCACTTATCACAGAGGGAGAGCTCCTTTAAAAAACATTTGGTCACCGCTCACAGATGTTTCTAAGGTATTGATAGTATGGGGTATTTACTGGAGGAGATGTACAGTTAGGTACACTTTTTTTTTTTTTAAAGCCCACTGATATACCTTCTCAGGGGTTAATTTTACGAAAGGTTTTTAATTGCTCTATAAAGAAAAAGCGTTTCTACCTGTCTTTTAAAAGCACTCCCTACATTAGCTAAAACATTCCCAACACACCCCAGCCTATTTCCTCCTTCCCGGCCCTCCCAGTTTTAACTGGGGTAAGTGGTTCCCTGATGCAATCTGTAAAATATACTACACCAAATGAGGAGGGCAGGAGCTAAGTGGGGAAGCGGGGCTGGACAGGCAGAACTCTGGCTCCGGGATGGACTTAGGAGGCCTACAGTTCTGGCTCTGCCCTCCCACTGCTGGAGGAGAGGGAAACCCCCTCCCTGCACTACTTCACAGATGCCAGGATTCTCACTTGCTGGCCTGCCTAACAACCAAAATACTTACACCACGGGTGACAGGCAGGGGGAACCACCACTGCTGTAAGAGGCAAAGTGACGAGCCTAACCCAGAACACAGGTTTTGCAAAAAAGCCACCTGACTTTAGATCTGGATCTCCCTTGGGGGCCAAGTGCACCTGGAAGGACCACCGTCCCCACCTGCCTCTCTCTGGGGCTCTTGGCAGCAAGAAATCTGTGGCTGATGCCTTCCAACCCACACCTGCCTAGGGTTTCGCTGACACCGATTATTCTTTTTTTTGGGTACCAGGGATCGAACTCAGGACCTTGCGCTTGTGAGGCAGGCGCCAGAACCACTAAGCTAAATCCCCGGCCCAACACCAATTATTCTTGATAGAGGCCAATTCTCTGATGTGAAGACAAGGTGGGAACAATGGGAGATAACTGGCCACCCCAGAAGGGGGCAGCAGAGCTAAGGCCTGGGACTGGGCAGCCTCCAGGCTCAGAAGCCTTAAGTGGGACCAGGGGCCTCACACGCCTAACACAGTAGCTGAAAATACCCACGGCAAGGGCTGCTTCCAAACAAAAGCCAAAAAGGAGCCAGGCCTGTGGATAGCCCATCAAGTCAAAGCCAAGCCCAAGCCCTACCAGACCCAGGCCCTCGGGGGAACTCTCTGGGCCTAACTTGCAGGACCCGTGGTGGGGCCCCCAAATAGTGCAAACAGAGTTTGGAAAACAATTAAAGGACTACACTGACAAGAGGCTCAAATTAAGTCAACCCCACCTACCCAAAGGGCCCTCATCAGATGCAAGTGAGCCAGCCGGCCATGCAGTCCACAAGGCTGAGCCACCTCTGCTGGGGTTTCACCATCCCTCAAGAGAGGGAGCCCACAGGACTGTGCTGTGCAGGTGGCCCCTCCCAACCCTCCCCAGTGTCCTGCAAGGTGTCCAAGTTCCGAGTTCTTCAGCTGGGGGACAAGCCAAATTACTGTCAATATAAAAAGCAAGAAAGTGCAGACAGAAATAGTCTTCGTAATGACTACCCAAACTGAGCTCTGTGTTGTATCCCCAGATCCACAGTTCTGGGGAGTCTCCTATATTTACAGCAGCCAGGCCCCCTGCCCAGGGTACCCCACAGCAACCTGAAACATTCATATGGATCTGACTTTGCCCAAACCCACTTCCACCCTCTCCAATATCCACAAGCTGATCTGCCCTCTCTCATTCTTACACAATAACATAGGAGCCCCCAGTAAGGGGTCCAGCACCCAGCACCAGCTCTGAGCACTGCACTATTTCAAAGGAAATGGAGAGGGCCGGGGATTTAGCTCAGTGGTTCTGCCTCCTGCCTTGCAAGCGCAAGGACTGGAGTTCGATTCCTGGTACCAAAAAAAAAAAAAAAAGAAATGACTGACAAAGGAAATGGAGATTGTTTGGGCAAGTGGTCAGACAGGGCTTCCTTTCGGGAGGGTGTCGCTCGCAATAAGTCTTGAAGAAAATGCAGGGGCTCACAGAGGACTGGGGCATGTGCTCTTGATCACTCCTTTATAGCCCTACTCTAGGCCCAAAGCAAAGAAACAGCCCTTTCTGTGACCTTTACAGTCAAATCCTGTTGTCAGATCCCAGGCTCCGCGTTTAGCCCAGACCTCCTCTGCCCATGCCAAGGGCTGCCAGGGCTCATGCCCTGCCAATCCATGTAGGAGAAAGAGCCCACAGTGCAGTGCCCACCGAAGCTCCTCCCCCAGTGGGGGTGAAGGTCCAGCTTCCTGGAAAATGTCTCCTCCACTCTGAATGCATTTCAGAAAGCCAGGCCCAGGTGGGAGGCTGGGGAAGGGCTGGGAGGAACATCCTGTCTGCATCAGAGCAGGGGAGGTGGCTCTTAGGCTGCCCCTGTGTGCCTTGGGCTTTTTTTTTTTCCTACTGTGCAGGAAGTGTTCACTGGACCGACAAACAAGCATCTGGGGTCGTGGTGGGGTTAGGGCGGCAGAGCCAACCTCTGATTTGTGGAAGTTAGCCATCTAAGACAATGAGTGTGCAGGCGGAGAAATCAGCTCCAGATGCAGGCCAGAACCAGCTGCCCAGGGACCAATTGGGGAAATCAACCCTGTTGATATGTTTATTCTCCAAAAGAGGATGTAGGGGAGGTGGCTGCAGCCTCTGGCTCCCCAGACAATGGGAGGCAGCTGGGAGCACAGGCCTATGACCCTCCTCTGACACAGTCTGGGGGTCCTGCCGTTCTTCTGCCTCAGGGACTCCCCACTTCCACCTGTGCCTTTTGCTATCAACAGTCTAGCACCCTGGGTCAATGCCCAAGGTCTTGCACAAAAGAGGGGGCCTAGACTGCCCCCCACAGTGGCTGCAGGCTGCACATCACAGTCTTAAGGAGATGCTACATAGGGTCAAGAAAGCTACGCTTTCCCAGAAAGCTTGGGGTTTTCACTTTTCAGACCTAGTGGGTACCAGGATGGTTGTGATGGAAAATGGGGGCCAAGAGGATATAAGGAACAGACTTGGGGCTGGCACCTAGGTTTCTTTTATATCCCGGGGCTCCCCCATCCAGCCCCCAACATGTAACCTTAGACCCAGTCCCTAGAGGAGATAGGATTATGTGGTTGTGGGAGAAGTGGTGGTGGGGAATACACCACACAACGACAAACCAGACCAACCAACTATGTATACACACCTGAAGAAACAGTGTGGAGGACTAACACAGGTAGTACAAACTCCAAGGAGAAGGAGATGGGATGAAGGATTCGCCCACCTCACAGAGTTCCCAGGTCCACAAGAAGGGCACAAGAACCTCCCTCTCACTCAACATAACCAAGGGCTGTGGCCAGGAAGCTAGGCCTTGACCTGGCTAGGTGTAATTTCACCAATGGGGACCACAGGGACTCCCCACGCAACACACACAAGAAAATGAACAAAGATACACTAAACAGATGATTAAATGGATGAGAAGTTGGGCGTGATACTCAATCTTGCTCCTTCAGACAAGAACTTCATGAACTTTTTTTTTAAATTCTGTTTCTAAAGGACTTCCAAAGGCACCTAAGGAAATCTCTATGGAGTGGGGTTCACTCAGGCGAGGTCAGGTCAGGTCAGGAGAGGGAGCCTCCCTTTTTGGCGTGGAAAGCCCATAAAGTCCAAAGCCACTTGGGTATACGCAGTGGACAAGGAGGAATACTTGCTGATTTGCATAACCTTCCTTGGTGAGCAGGAAAGGGGGAAGGGAGTTGAAAATCCCAGGAACAAAAGACAGGCAGAGCTTGTCACTCGGGCCCTGATCATCCATGGCACCCTATCCAGCCATCTGTCACATCATATAGAAATTCCCTGTGTGTGATTCTGTCTGCCTGGAGAGACTGCTGGCTCTTATCCATCTCCCAATCCCTACTGAGCTTGATGCCCACGAGGCCCCCAGAAACACTGTTGAACAAATGATGCTTCGTGTACACGGCAAGTACTAGTTGTATTCATTCCTCAGGGCCAGGCTCTCTAGGCCCCACAGCCACCTTCCCTCACCTTCTGAGAGGAGGGCAGCCCATCCTGCACACTGGAACACAGGGTCTTCCTGGTCTACCTTTGTTCCCACCTGCTGCCTGTTTCCCCTCACTCAGGCAGCTGCGGCTCCCTGGAAGTCAAGGAGCAGAAAGAACATACCACACACCACTCGACGCTGTGGAAAACACACATAGAAGCTGGACTTGGTGGTTGGTACAAAAAAACCCCAGGAAAGTCAGAGTTATCACATTTTTCATCTATAGCAAAAGAAGGGTCTCTTCAAAAAATATGTTTAATGGCTGGGTGTGGCAGCACACAACTGAAATCCCAGCATTCTGAAGGCTGGGGCAGGAGGATCGCTGTGAGTTCAAGCCCAGCCTGGGCTACATAGTGAGATCAAGGCTGGCCTGAACAAATAGAGAGACTGTTATCTCAAAAGAACAACAAAAAATTTGCCTAATAATCCTCAGTCTCAGTACACCTACAGTGAGAATACTCGTTTATCTGCTGCTAGCATCAGCATAAATCAAGTTAACTCTTCAGGAAATAATTTGGTTCAAATTATAAAATAAAATGGTTCAAAGGTCTTGAAAGGAGCCCATACTTTCCGGCCCAGCAATTTCACATCTGAGAATGTATTTTAAGGAAACCACCCAAAATGAAACACAAAGATGTTCACTGCAGTGTTGTATACAATGATGGGGTGGAGGGTAGAGGACAGGAAGGAATAGCCAATGATAAGGAACAGTTCGATAAAACCTATGCAGCCATAAAAGCATAATTATAAATAACTCGAAACGTGTATCAAAAGCAGAAATGTCAAACCCAAACACATGAAGCCCAGGACAGCATTTTATCTGTGGCCAGAAGTTTCTGACAGAATAGTAATACCAGTCACATGTTCCTTTTACTTTCCAAACTCTCTCCAACATCATCTGTGAGAGAGGGCACCATCCTGCAGCTGGAGGACAGCAATGTCCAAGTCTCTCCGCACTTTCCAACTCACCTGCCTCACCTGCAGGCCTGGCCACTAGCAAGGAGAAGTGGAGGAGACTCAGAACCAGAGCAAGTGACTTGGTTACAAGCACCTCCAAGAATGACATTTAACCAACAGGAGCCTTCTGGAAATACTCAAGATACCCTCCAAAAAACCAAACCAAGCCAGCACACTTTATATATGTAATGTGCATGCCTGCCCAACAGCCATAATTCTCAACATATAGAGATACCATTCCATTCCGTTCCATAGAGCAGCAGTGGTGGCCAACTTTCTACCCCAACCAGCCATCTGGGGCTCAAAGAGAAGGTGTCAGATTGATTACCAGGGTAGGATTAATTTTTTTTTCTTCTTAAATCCCCTTAACTGAGAAAGCAGCTTGAGCCAATTCTGCTTTTCTCACAGACACCAAAACACCAAGCTAACTTACACCAGTTCATCTTCACACCCCCAGAGCTTTCCAAGCGCTCTCTGCCGAGCTTCTCCCCGCCACCCCCAACTTGCATGAGCTGCAATCGAAGGCTTCAAGGAACAGAGCTGCCAGGGGAGAAGCCCAGCCTCTCCCCAGGCCTGCTTTGGAGGAAGGCAGCGGCAGCATCCAGAAGGGGCTTCTACTTTCCCTACCCCACACTGGTCATCTTTCCCCATTGCAAAGATTTTCTGGATTATTTTTATACTACTGTACCAGCTTGCTCAATGCAGACAAACTATTCTTAAAACTTACTAAGAAAGGGATGGGAGAGAAGCCATACCGGACACACACCCCTCCTTGATTCAGTAACCCAGGAAGTGGACATTCCCATTCTACAGTTGAGCAAGCTGAGGCTTTGGCAACACTGCAGTCCTGCAGCCAAAGCCTCCATACTATAGGCTGACCACACCACAGGGAGTGCTTCGGGGCTCCCTCCACAGTGAAGGGTGGGACCAAGTACCAGGGAGGACTGAGAACGTGTACGTGTATTCTTCTAATCCTCCACACCTTCCAGAGAAGCAGGAGATGAGCTGCCTTCCTTCCCATGCAGCTTCTAAGCCATGAGCCAGACCTGAGACCCCTCTCAGAGCCGGGGCTCACACTCACCCCCGTGCAGTGGCTGTGCAGTCACCTTCTCCCACCCTACCACTCCCACCTGACAGAGGGTCCCTGCAAAGTTCTCACCTGTCACCATGCAGGTACTCAGAACATCTGCTTTTGTTGGGGAGAAGAGATGTGGAAACCAGGACTGAGTGACCCCCAGGATTCCCCTCTAATTGGGGAAACTTCCAAACACACAACAGGGCACCTGAGAGGAGGGTGCTTTGCTAAGCTTGGCAATCCCCTTAGGATGCCACACACACACACAAACCCACTACTTCAGCCACTGCTTTTCCCACCAGACCCTCCTTGAATCAGTTAATGATCAACCTTCCAGGCAGGCCAGCTTCTCCCCACAACCCCCAAGAAGACAATGCCCACATCCAGAAAAGTGGCCAGAAGCAGGTTCAGCATCAATTTATTAGGCTGTAAAAAGGGTCTTAAAGAAAGAAAGAAGTGGGGAGGGCTTAGGACATGGTGTTTCTGGTATTTTTATTGTTCTTTTGTTGAGACCCTTCTCTTTGAAGGTGGCAGGTGGCCTGGGAGGGGTCTAAGGAATGAGCTGGTTTCAAACTCACTGTCTAGACAGTCACCACTCCCCACTCCCCACCACTGGCAGAAGAAGGGGCTCCCTCAGCCCCCAGCCCCCTCTGAAATGCAGCAACAGGAGGCAGCTGATTGCTTTCATACAACAAGCACTTGCTTCACCCCTGGAGTCGGGGAGGACTTCAGAGGTGAACCAGGCAGCCCTGTCCTCTGGGGGTTTACAATCTAGTGGCAGACTTTCTACACAAACGCAGGAAAGCACTGAATAAAAGTTTCATGAAAGAAAAAACAGTTCCTGAGATGAGAAATACTGATGCTTCCGGGGCGGGGGTGCCAGTGGGGCAAGAAGAGGAGAGGCCCAGCTGCAAAGAAGCCAAAGACAGGTTAGCCAAAGCAGACTTACAGTGAACACCAGACTCCTGAAGGATGGGCAGTTGAGCCAGGCTTCCCTCCTAAGCACCCCCAGGTGTTAGGAACCCAGGGCAGACACAGAGGGATGGGCCTTGACTTCAAGGAAACTGAGGGCAGGGAAAGACATCGGGCAGCTCACTTGGCAGTACTAGCAACTACAACGGTGCCTGGCAGACGGCAGGCATTCAATCAGTGCATCTGTGGAATGGGCAGACAGCAGTACAAAAACCACAAAGAGCTGTTACCTGGGGCAAAGAACCTGGAGACCAGCTGCAAAGGGAAACTTGTCCTCCAAGCAAAAAAGTAAAGGGCATGCCGGGCAGAGGGAACCACGTGTGCAAAGGCACGGTGCTGGGGTGGGAGGGCAAATCCAGGAACTGCTGGGGAGCTCAGATGCTGCAAAGATGCTGACCCCATAAGGCCTTGGAGGCCCAGCAAGGGAGCCCAGGCTTCATTTTAAAGAGAAACTCCTCAAGACTGCACACACTGTGCAGCGGGACCAGACCTGCATTTCAGAGAGTGGAGTCTGGTAGCAATCTTTGCTCATCTCAGTGGCCCAGTTTCCACATGAGGAAACTGAGGCCTGCACTAAGGTCAAGTGGCTGGATGTGTCCATCCCTGGCTTCTGTTTCAAGGCTCTGCTCACCACTCTGCTACCACCTGGAAGCTCACACTTTGTCAGCTAAATACCCCCAAAATACTACAAAGCCTCTCCTGGATGAATCTGCACAAACCAGCAGTGTGGCTCTTAGGCCAGAAGCCTGGGGAGACCTTAAGCTCTCTGAGCTTCAGCTTCCTCTTGCACAAACTGAGAGAAGCCATGATAACCCCAGAGAGTTGCCATGAAAATTCAGGGGGGGAAAAAACAAAGAAAGAAAATTCAGGGAAGGATGTAGACTGATTTGCACGTGGAAAACTCTCCAAAGATGATAGGTTAAAATCACTCATTCAAATATATCGAGTATAGGGCCAGGGATTTAGCTCAAATATATCGAGTATAGGGCCAGGGATTTAGCTCAGTGGTTTCGACGCCTGCTGTGCAAGCACAAGGACCTGAGTTCGATCCCCGGTACCAAAAAAACAAAAACAAATATATCAAGTGTCCAAAAATGTGTGTGTGTGTGTGTGTGTGTGTGTATCTCGAGTGTCTACTATGTAGTGTTCTGGTAATTCAAGGCAGGGTAAGGAAAAGGGACCTGAAGTTCACTGGGTCAAATTGGTAAGATATCCCAGGGGGATATCTGAGCCCACTCACTGATCTATAAAGTAAGGCACTGAGTGAACAAGGAACAGCGAGAAGCCCCATGTTTCTTGGGGGGGTTTTGGGGTTTTTTGGTACCGGGGATCAAACTCGGGTCCTTGGCCTGCACACCAGGCGGCAAAACCACTGAGCTAAATCCCCGGCCCAAAGCCCCATGTTTTACAAAGTTGCCTGGTTGCTTACAGATTAAAAAAAGAAAGTTTGGGCCAGGGATTTAGCTCAGTGGTTCCACCACCTGCCTCGCAAGCACAAGGTCCTGAGTTCAATCCTTAGTACCAAAAAAAAAAGAAAGTTGACTGGGGCAAAGGCTGGAAAAAATGAAACGCACACTGCTCTACTCTGCCCTTCCAAAGCTTCAGTACCAGAAAGTGCGCAGGTCTACCTGACACCCAGGCTGCAGACGGGGAGGCAGAAGGGCCAGAGACAGTCCCAGCTCCAGCTGTTCCAGGTCCAACATGTGAAACCACTGTATACCATCTTGGTTTGATCTCCAGCTTCTGCCATTCCTCTTGTCCCTGCCTAGCTTCTGGGCACCTAGGTGGGGAGGATAGTTTCACACAGTAAATAGTGCTGATGAAGACTAAGAATCTCATAAAGGATTTCACTGATCCGAGACCTTAGAGGCCACCAGAGCACTGCTAGGAAACTTCTGTGATATGGGGAAGCATGTCTGTGCACGAAGGGGGGGGGGGGGGTGCAGCAGTGGCCAATGGCCACCAGCATAGGTGATGGCCAGCCTTCTACCTATCCCCTAACCTTCAGGCCCTGGACCAGGAGGCAAGTCCTCCAGGACCCACATGCAGCTCGTTCTTCCTGCCACCACCACCTCATAATGCACCTGGAACCAGACTGATGATGATACCTGCCAAATTCCTATGGTCATGGCCAGGCCCAGTCAAGCAGGAACACGCCATGCACACTACAGAAATGCAGAAGGCATGTGCTACCCCACCGCCAGAACACTGATACAGGAAGAGAAGGACCAGTCACAGTCTCATGCCTACTGTCCCCTCCCACTGTATGACTACGGATTCCTCTAAAAGTGGGCTAGGCACATTGGAGGAGGCTAGGAATAAAAGCCAGAATCTTTGCCTTCTGGGACAATTATGATAAATAATAACTTCTATTCCAAAGGTCTGGTCACTGAGTCCTGACCTACGATTTTCAAAGAACTTAGGGGAAGCCCCCAAGCTTCTCAAAGAAAAGGCAGATGTATTTTTAATTATTATGACTTTCCTGGGTTGAGTAGAGGAGAGAGGTACAACATCCTTCCATTTTCCCTCTCCCAGCCAGAGAACCAGTGGTAAGCCCCAGAGCAAGTCAGTTAAGCAGCCAGAGTACTTGGAAGTCAGTTGGGAAGGAAACAAAAGGCCCCAAAACTCTACCTTGAGGGTTTAATTAGCATTGTAAAAGGCCAAGAGATGCACAGATAACAGGTGATTTTGCCAATAGGGGGAAAGTACTTCAGAAAACACTATAGATCCATGCTCCAGCCCCAGGCCTCTGGATCCCAGGACCCTTCCAGCAGGCTGGGCTGGAAGTCAAGCTGTGGAAACCAGTTCCTCCAGCAGGGCAGGATGCCAAGGCATCCTGCTGGAAGCAGGCTCCCCATCTTCCTCGGAAGAGGTGGTGTTCCAGCCTCCTGCCCCACCCTGCTTGCCAGACCCTGTTCCAACAGGCAGAAGGGACTGCTCTTGGCCTTACCTCCATGCCATCTGCCTTTGAGAAAGCCAAGGGCAAGGCGAAGGCCTCAGAGGTGGTAGGCACTCGGGGGTGGGGAGAGCTGGTCTTAGATTGCAAAAGTCTGGATTCCGATGACCCTATGTTGGGGATGCAAAGGACACCTGGAAGGACAAGAGGAAGACTCTGACTCCCAGAGAGAGCCTACCCCTAACCAGTGGTTCAGCATCCACCTCTAAAGTAAAAATGAAAAGCCAAGGGGGAGGGAGACAGGAAACTAGCAGAAATCAGGGTCATCTCCCTTCTGCTGGCCCGGATCTGCCTTACCAGGATGTGTAAGAGGGACACACACAGCAAAAGCCCCTATTTGTCCCCCTACAGTAAGATTTACTGAGTATCATTTATAGAAAGCCAGCATTGTACCCAGTATTATCTGAAGCATTTTACAACAATTATCTCATTTAATCCTCAAGCATTCTTGGAGAATGCATCTTATCCCCACTGTACAGGAGAACAGGACACAGGAGCAGCAAGGTGAAATCCCAAGGTTAGTGACCAAGAAAGCTTAACCCAAACCCAAGTACACTGGGCTCCAAAGCCCCAGCCACAGACAAAGTGTCTTCTTCCAAACGGAGGAAGTCTCTGGTCACGGAAACTCAAAGTGAGGATGGATTCACGCAAGTCTTTGAGGCCGTGGTTCGAGGCCCTTTGCAATAAAACCTCTCTTTGGTGCAGTGAAGGGTCGGTCCCTACTCCCAATCCCTGGCATAGGCTGGTACCCAGATCAGCCTCTACTGGAGAAGCCCATGGCAATATCAGGTGAGAGTCCCAATCCTCACCCCTAGAGAACACTGCTTCCCCAGGTACCCTACAGGTCAGCGCACGATGGCGAACAGCCCCCTCAAGCCTGATGTCTATCCCTGGGACACTGGCTCACAGGCCCGCAGATTCACCTGCCCAGTCAGGACAAAATCACTAAGCCCCCGGCACAGGCCGTCTGGGGAGTGAGCAGAGGAGAAAGCCAGCCTGATTTACAGAATTTACCAAATGGGTCTGTTTTTCTCCACATCTCAGTCCTTTCGGGGAAAATCCAGGTTTTTAGGAGTAGTTGATTATTAGCAGGGAGTTAACGGGACAGTGATATATCCTGCCTGAATTTTTTTTTTTTAAGTTCTGCGTGCAAGTTCAGTGGTCCTTTTGTGATTTAGTATGCCAGCCCCAGAGAACAGGCAGGTCCAAGACGTCAGTAAGTCTGCTAAGCGAGGTCGTTTCTGGAGGGCGGTTTTCAAGATATATGGCCTGACACACTGCCAAACTTCAGCTTGCTGAGCCCCAGAATGCAAAGACAACGGAAGAACACAGGCAGAAGGTGTGCTCCTGGCTCTCTGGAAGAGAAGGCAGGATCTAAAGCAGCCAGAGCTGGATTGGAGGAGAGCTGAACTTACAGTCTTTGGTTTTCTGCTTTGGTAGAATGGGATTCTGAATCGGGTAACTTAAGAGAGGAAAGTCGAAAGAAAACTTATCATCTATGGTATTTCCATTTTACAAACAGGGAAAATAAACCAGTCAGGAGGGTGCAGGCTGAATATCAGGATGAGAGCTGCTCACCACAGCCCTCCCCACTCCTCCAAATCCTAGCCAGATCCCAAAGCACAAGGCTGTGCTTTTCTCCAAAAGCCGTGTTAACCAACAAGATGGTTCATGCATCTCTGATCTCACAGGGAGATCGGCAAGCACGAAATACCACTTCTCTAGGCCCAAGAGTCTCGGGCTCACCAGCCTCTCTGCAATCCACACTCGATGCCTGAACAATAAAAACAGGAGGGGAGTGTAGACAGAATGCTCCTTTCTGCCACCCCACCCCACCCAGTAGGCAAAAGTCAAACCTATCCTACGGAAGCTTGTCAAGGGCCAAAGAGTCAGAGGCACAACGTATCCTGTCACCATCGGGCCTCCTAAGATGAAACTTACATGGTAGTTCCCATTGATTAAAAAAAACCATGTCAGATCAATTACAATACCATCATTCCACATCATCTTTGCTGGGGGATGCAATTATTGGATTAATTTCCAATCTGCCTTCCTGGTTGTTTTTGCCAATTGCTCTTTTTTTTTTTTTTTAACCAAGATCACAGTTAAGTAGAACTTAATTGGACAGTCCAAAAAGGCACCTGAATTTGTCTTCATGGCTGACGTCAAATCATTAGAGGTGTTGCAGTTTTTTCCCTCTGGTTCTCTCACTCCTCTCCTCATTCTGAAATCCCTAGAACCAAACCTCTTATCTGTGGACGTAACACAGTGGGGCAAAGATAATCAAAGGAAAATCCTGCTTTTCATAGGGGGATTGTGTTCTCCAGTAGATTTCACAGGTAGGGCCCACCCGGGCAGCTTGCGGCACCTTCCTGAGATGGCTTTGTGAGTGCCTGGCCAGACTGGGTGTGGTGCTAGAAGCAGGGCCCTTTCCAAGGGGACAGTGGTGCCTGTGGGGACAGTGGTGCCTGTGGGGACAGTGGTGGCAGCTCAAACTCTCAAATCTCCCTCCTGGAGTTCAGAGTAATCTGATGATCGCAGTGGATAATTAGAGTCTCTTATCAAAACAATTAGCGGATGAATGAACAGCCAGTCCCATCTCTGACACAGTGCACATGGCGCAGCAATGAGGAGGGAGGCAGAGGAAATGACAAATTCCAGCTTCAGCCATCCTGTCCTGCCCACTCTGGGGACAACACAGCTCCAGCCTCACCTCCTGGTTCTCCAGCACACCAGGGCACCAGCATTTGTCCGGAATTCCTCTCACTTCCCTGCCGTTTCAGCCCCTTTCCTTCGGAGCCTCCAACTACTCTCACCCCCACTCTGCAGGTACTAGACTCGCCCTCACCCCCCACAGCACCCAGCCACAGCCCCCAGTGCTGCATTCACTTTACCCAGGCTGGCCTGCCCTGGTGAGCCTCAAAGCCCTTATTCTCTGGAGCTCCTGGAACAGGAAAGGGCACCAGAAGCATCTGTGGAGCCCACATGCCGGCAGATCTGCCTGTCTCTCTCGCCGACCACCCCTGCGCGCCCTTCCTCCAGTGCATGTTTCCTAGGAATACACAGGCGGTCCGCCCAGTGCCCTCATCTGCAATTTCATTAGCTAATGTTTAAAATTCAAAGCTCTCCCATCATTTCCATGACCCCCCATCTGTAAACAGGTCTGTGGATCGGGAGCCATTTGTTTCCAACACGGAACATAGCCAAGGATTAGCCAGAAAGCCTGCTGGAAACCTAATGCTAAGTAGCCTCATCCTTGAGGTGGGGACAGTTTTCCAGGAGAGCCCAAAGTTGGTGGGAGTTTGGTTTGTGGGCCTTGGCAGTGGGGCCAAGGAAAAGGTGGAGCATGCCCAAGGAAATCTCTAGGGTTTTCAAGGGCAATTGAAGGAAGACAGGGCCTCCTGGTTTCTACATGAAGATGTCAGGGGCTTGGGGCTGGGGGTGCATCATCCTGGATCAGTCATCTCTCCCCAGTGTCACACCCAAAAGTGATAGGATCTGGGGTCTCTGGGGCATGAGTGCCCTTCCCGCCAAACTTCCTCATGTTCAACAGAAAAGGGAGACAAAAAGAAAGAAAAAGGAGGCCAAAGTAAGGTTCTCCATCTGCTTTTGTTTTCCATCATGTTCCTTTCAAGGCCTGGGGTCTGCTAAGACCCTGAAAGCCATGGCATCATCTGTCCACTTCCCCCTCTGCAATCTGCTGCCCTGCCTGCTCCTGACAGCCATCAATCACCCCATAATGTGCTGACCTCCAGGCTCAGGGGACAGCATTTTCAAGTCAAATGTAGCCGTTAACATAAATAAAGCATTGCCCTGGATATCTATCTCTTTCTGTCTGTCTGTCTATCTCTCTCTCTCCCTCCCTCCCTCCCTCCCTCCCTCTCCCCCTTCCTTCTCTCCCCTCTTTCTTCCCCAAAGATTCTGCAGCTGCTGCTGGGGACTCAATATGCAACAAAAGTGAAGGCAGACAGGCAGAGCAGCAATTCCACTTTTCTGAGTCATAATAATTATGACGTTGTGATTAAGAAATATTTTCTATGAATTTTTAAGTACCAGTTGTCCTGTTTTTGCAATTGTCCCTGGGGGAAAGGCTGACAGATCCAACAAGGCTGAAGGCTAAGACTCACCTGCCCTGGACAGGGCAGACCTGGACTCCTTCCCCACCCCACCTCATACCTTCTCTAGCTGGGGCTCCCTATGCATCTGAAGTAAAGCAGTTGTCCTTTATGCACATTTACATGCAAACGACTTCCATACACCAAATATAGTTCTGTAAGCCAGTATTTATTTTTAAACATGAAGAAGTCTCCCATAATAAACCTCATGATAAATGTTATGATTCTCAAAGTGGGTTTTAGGGGAAGAAGGGCAACTCAGAGGTAGTAGAAGAACTGGGGCTTTTTCTTGACCTCTTACCCAGGCAGAACCCATTCACAGATGTCCCCACCTCCCTCTCTCCCTGTGGGCCACAGGATCCAGAAGGGAATGAATGAGTGCAGACAACGACTGTGTCTTCCGGTGTGTTCACAGCACCAACACAACAGTCGCCAAAGATATGACCCCTCCCATCTAGAATAGGGTAGGTAACCCTCCATGACCCAGCTGTCTGCCAGAGCCTGGTTCACATGCTAAAATCAGGACCCTGGCCAGGATTTAGCTCAGTGGTTCTGCCGCCTGCCTTGAAAGTGCAAGGACCGGAGTTCAATCCCCTGTACCCAAAAATAAATAAATAAAAGAAAATCAGGACCCTGAGTCACCAGCACAGCCCACCTGAGGCAGATGGAGAAGACAATAAGCTTCTTCCCAAGGGAAGGCAGGTCCTGGCTCCATGCTCCCCTTTTGTGTGACCTTGGCCCAGTCACTGTCCTCTCTGGGACTCCATTTCCTCGCCTGCAAGGGCAAAGGCTCCCAGGTCTGACTGTGTAGGACCATCTCCTCCAACCAGAAGCTGGCTTGTAGCTTGCCCTCGGGCAGAATGCTACTCTATCCTCCAGGAATTCTAAGTTCCTCAACTGGGGCAGCAGTGTTTTGACATCTTTACTCTCACTGTGGAAAAACTCTGGGGATCCTCCAATTCCTTCTAGGAGAAAATCAACAGCTAGCTTGCCAGGGTATCTTTACAAAAGCCATACACAAGGACAATAAACTCACCCTTCAGTGGCATCTCCCTTACCTGGGGCCCAACACCCACCAAACTTAGCTTAGAAGAGGTTGCTCTCCCAACTGTAGAAATGGAGCACTGGCCAAAGGCACCCCACGAGCTCACAGGTGCCCCTCACCCAGCCTCTTTCCCGCTATCCCCGAACAGGGATCTGGTGCTCATCTGCCTCAGAGAGCAGGGACTTTCTTCTTCTGACTCTCCCACAGGTGGGTTTTCAGGCCAGAAAGAAGACTGTGTGGACGGGAGTTACCAGCAGCCAGGGCCTATGCCCCAGGTCCGACGAGGAAGTTCCAAAGTACATTCTAGGAACTCTTTGTACAGGTTCACCAGCCTGAGAACTGGAGAAACAAACATATCTGCTGGACTCAGGGAGAAAGGCAGTTTACCTCTGCTCCCCAGCCTGTCCTTTGTCACCCCCACACACACACACACACACACACAGACACTCCCCTCCGGAGGAGATGCCGCCAGACCATCACAGGCGGAGGGAGGAGGCAAGAGAGCTGAACAGCCTGTGACCCTGAGGATGAATGATACACTTTTTTAAAGGGCTGTTCAAGGCAGACACATTAAGAAGGCTGCATATTTATCTTTCTGACATTTTAAAATATGCTGCAAAAAGCTGAATCTTAAATCAAGGTGCATTCTAAAGGCATGTTAGATCAGGGACAAAACCACTTCCCTTCTTCCTTCAAGGAGCATGCCTGCCACGAAGCAAGGATTACAGTATATGACAGTCTCAGCCTCCTGAACAATCAACACTGAGTTATGTTTTAGGAGGCGGCAGGAAGGCCGGTCAGACTGGAGCTTATAACCACACAGGGCCCATTGGCAGCCTCTGTCTCCTGCCAGGGCCCTGGGCTACAAGGGCAGCTAAGTGAGCCTCAAGAGACCCCTGGCTTTGCAAGGGGTCACTAGAAAAGGCCAATCTCCTATCTAGCTCAGGGATCCAGCCCCCAGTTCAATTGTTCCAAGACACACAATACCAGGCCAGGAGCGCCCAGCTTCCCAGGACTCTGGATGCCATGGCAGCACAGAAAACAGCTACCCCGGCTGCACCCCTCCCAGACAACTGGGGGAGGGGTCAGCCCTGGTTGGCTGTTCTCCTCACCTCACAATTCATATTAGGCTGCTAGGGCTAGAATGAGGAGGCAGAGGGGCAGTGGGTTGGTTTGGGGGTAGATTTTAGTCCAAAGTCCCACAGCTAGCAGAAGAGCCTCCAACATATACGAAGGGGACCATACATCCCACACAATCCAGACCTCCATCTGCTCCCCCAGCATGCTGACCGAAAAATCAATAAACAACTGCCAGTGCTGTGCAGGGGGAAGCCCAAGGGACACTGGTACCAGGACAAGTGGGGAACAGTGGGGGCCAGGAGGGAGGTAAAACCAGCCCCCTGTAACTGAAGGCAGCATGCAGTTCAGAGCAGAGCAGGTAGCATCCCCACAGACTCAGCCAGGCTGGCAACCCCAACTCCACAAGCTTCCTCAAGGCCACCATCTATTCCAGTTTATCTACCCTCATGGCTACCACATTCCTGGCTCTGAGTCTAAAATGCTTCTCTGAATCAGCCAACCAGCCATCTCTTGGGACAAAGAGAAGCCAGGACGACCCCGCTCTGCCATCATCAGTCATCTCTTCCCCACGATTCTCTCTCAGGACACCCTGGCCATTCTCCACCAGATACGCAGGAATGAGGCACTTGGTGCTCTCTGCCTGTCATCCCAAGAGAGACCACGGGCTCTACCTGCTGACACACCCCAAACCTCAGCACAACCAACAGCTCCAACCAGTGTGGCCAAAAATTTCTTTCAGAGCTAACTCTCAAAGACACAACCACCTGAAATCCCTCAGAACAGGTTCCCACCCATGCCCAAAGCAGGCAGTGACAGGGAAACATGAACAGATGACCCACACAGGCCACCCTGAGATAGAGCAGCCTCCCTGGGCACCCATGGGTGAGGGAGGAGCACCTCTCCAAGGGGTGGGGAACACGAGTCCTGTGATGCCTGCTATGGCAGAGCCTGGAAATGATGGCTAATTACAGTCACTGATGGCCTGTTAAATGGTTTATTAAACTTTGTAAAGAAAAATACATTTACATCCATCACTGCAAATGCTTTTATATCCATGAAGCCCTTGAAATTTTCTGCATCCTAAGTAGAAATCAAAGTTTATACATGCGTACACCACATAAGCATATGTCCCAACATAATAACCTCCACGTGTAAGATCACTACACAGAAAGAAACAGCTACATGCCTGGCTGGGGAGACAAAGGCATATTATCTGAATACAGACACGTTATACTACAGAAGTGAGCGGACACATGCACACACTCCTCAAACCAGATGCCCGATCACTTCCAGATGCTAGGCCTGGGATAGTCTGCAGTAAGGAGGAAGAGAAAAAAGCTCACCCTTCGAGCCCAGATACTTGGGTTCAGGTTACACAAAACAGGATTAGTTCAGAAAACAGTGCAACCTCCCAGCCAAGCCAAAAACCAAAGAATGGAAACCAGGTCAACGGCCAACACAATAACAAAACTGAAGACACTGCTGAGGCCAAAGGCTTCGGGTTTTACTTCGACACCTCTGTAGACCCACACCTGTGATATAACTAACCAATGAGGTCTCTGAACTAATGACAGGTATAGCGTCCAATCCAAAGGAGAGGACATAGGATTTGGCACTTGTCTGTCCCCAGCTGTCATCTTGCCCAAAGCCGTGCCAATCAGCTGGCCAGGCTTGTCTGCTCACACACCCACCAACAATCTCTCAACCCTGGCAGTGCCGCCAAGGAAGAGCAAAGCCTGTGCTTGCAGCATAGGGGCAGAGAAAGCAGCAGCAGAGCAGGGACCGAGGACAGTGGGGTCCCTTGTTCGGGTTGCATATGGGTGCCTGAACTGTTCTCTGATGAAGCCAGAGCTGTAGGCGCATGCATGCCTGCACCCCAACAGAGGGCGCTTCCCGAGAGGCCAGGCCACCTGCCCTCCCTGAGGGTCTCCAACCACAGCTCAGTGTGGCTCTCCCGCCTTTCATGGAAAGCACCAGCCACAGACTTGCAGAGCTGGACGGCCCCTGGAGGTCATCACATCCAAATCACCCCAGCTCCCTGGTGAGAAACTGGGACTGGGAAACACTAAATGTCCCACACAAGGTCACACCACTCACAGGCAGAAAAGCTGGGACTGGATCCCAAGGCTGCCTCAACAAGCTGTGCTCCTTCTCCTCCACTCCAGCTGCTGCTACCTGCTCCGGGGAGACAAAGGAAGTAACTGGGATAATCAGACACTGGCGACCATGGAGGGTGGCGGGAGCAGCAGGTGAAAAGACACCTACATGGCAGTCAGTTACTCACATCAACTCAGCAGGGGAAGTAAGTAGCAGCAGAAATGAGACACGAGGAAACAGAGTAGAGGGGCCTGGGGGAGGGCTCCTCGACTCTAGTCCTGGCTCTACAATGGACAACCTGAGAGGTCTTGGCCAGGGTGAGCTGCCAGTCTGGGCCTCCTTTCCTCATCTGTAAGATGGAAGGGCCAGACAGGGTCATCTCCATTTCAAGTCACCAGGACCTGATTATAGCCTCAGCCCACATTTGCTGGTTTGGTGGCCTCTGGTAGGTCCCTCCACCTCTCTGGGCCTCCACACACAACCTGAGACTAGGAAGTGACAGCTCCCAAGGCTTCTTGGCAAGAGCTTCTAAAGGCCACACAAGCCTAAGCCCCCACCCCCCACCTGCCCTGGCACTGGGAGAAAGACCAAAGCCCAGCCAACTTGCTCCCCTGCCCCACAGCCAAACCAGCAGCTTCACGAGTGGAAATCATGCACTGCCCGTCAGCCCTAGCACCCACAAGGGTCCAGAGCACTCAGGTCAGAAGGCGAGCAAACACGCGGACAGGCCTCCTCCTACGCAGCATTGTTCCCTGGTGCCGCTGTCAGCAGTTCTGTGGGGCCTGACAACCGGGACTTCCTAATAGGGCCGGGCTGGACCCGGCGGATGGCCCAGTCACTTCCCCTGCAGTGGCCTACAGGGACCATCACTGCCAAACACACCACAGCCTGGCGGTGAGGGAGGTCCAGGAAAGCCGGCCCTGTACTCAGCAAAGCACTGGGAGCCAGCCAGTGACTCGGCGGGCCCTGGAGGCCTCACACCCTGCACAGAAAGGACCGTCCTACTGGCCTTTTGGGAGGATCTCCCAGCCTCCCCTTCTATGGGGCCGTCACCTGGCAACAGGAGCTCACTGCCCCACTCAAGGAGCCCATATCCATGGCCAGTTGGGGTCCACATAGATAAAGAGCCAGAGGCTTGGTCCAAACAGGACTACCATTATCCTGCCAAAGAGCACGGTCAGACTTCTCTCCACCCTGGCCAGTCTGGTAATGAAGAACTCTAAGCCACACTCTCCAGGTTTGAATCCTATCTCTGCCACCCACAAGCTGTATCATCTAGGACAACTTAACCCTGCTTTGCCTCAGTTTCCTCATCTGTAAAACAGGGCTAACAGCTGGTTAGAATGGTGCCTGGCATCAGGCTAAGAACTGACCCTCTAGTTCAGTCCAGGTGGCAGACAGAGGCTCTAAGAGGGCCCTGGGTTTTAGCTGGTTCGGCCCTTTCCTGCAATGTAACCCAAGTCAAGTTTTCTTCCCTCTAAAAAGGGACAGTCACATGACCCACCTCAAAGATGGTTTTAAGGTGGAGGGATAATGTATGTGAAGCGCCTCACTATTCTTATTCATTGTTAACAATAACAGCATCATCATTCTGCTTGTGGAAGGGATGTGGCAAGCCTGCGTTACTTCCCGAGACGGCCAACTGCTGGCACACAGAGCTGAATGTCAGGTGAACCTGAGGGCTGCTTTCTCACTCGCTGTTAAAGTGACTCTTCCTCATCCTGTGCCTGTGAAGCTGATTTTTTTGAACTCAACACACAGGACTTTTACATTTATGCCTATTAAATTTCATCCTGTTGTTTTGGGACTGGAAACGGGAACGGGAGATCTGCTAATCAACGCTGGCTCAACCCATGCAGAGGCTGAAATGGAAGGGCTGCCATCACCCAGGAAAGGCTGGGGTCTGGAGAAGCTACACTCTCGGGATTGAGACGGTGACAGGCACAGCTGTGAGGGCCCTGGCCAGCACTGCCCTTTGTTTATGCACCACCCAGACACAAGAGACAGCTCTTGTTACCAGAGTTCTATCAAGAGAGGGAAAGCACCTCGCTTTCAAAGTAAAGCCACATGTTCAAGCTGCTGCAAGAAACACAGCCCCCCTTCCAAGGCCTCCACTGTACTCCTCCTCTCAGGGCAACATCAATACAATCAGAGTTCTACATTCTGTGAATGGGTCTAGGACAGGGAGCAGAAGGCACTTGTCCATAAGCATGCAAAGAAAAGGGAGAAGAGCGCCGGAGATTTAGCTCAGTGGTGCCGCCACCTGCCCCAAGTGCAAGGGCCTGAGTTCGATCCCCAGTACCAAAAAAAAAAAAAAAAAAAAAAAACCTAGAAAAGAGAGAGAGAGAAAAGGCAAAACCACCTTCTACCCTCCAGGCTGTGGACTGCATCAAGAAGCTGTGTGCAATCTGGCCCAGTGTGGCTGCTGGGGACAGGCGGATTAGGATTGGGGTAGGGCTGTGTCCTGCACGCCTTGCCACTTGACTGCCGCCAGCTGCAGTTTCACAATGGAGCCCAAATATGTCGATTCCATGACCTTCCTAAGAGCCTGAGAGGCTCACAAAGGCAGAAGGCTATTCTCTGCCTGTCCTCAAGAGACAGATGCCCCCTTGAAAGATGTTACAGAAGCAGAGCGGGGCCAGCTTCGGGTTCTTAACTCAGAGGTTCAGCTCAGCTCTTCCAGCTTCTCCCAGGCTGGATGAGACAGCACCCAGAGAGATTCCTGGGGAATCCAGGCAGGAAAAGGAAATGGGAGGGGAAGAGCAGGAGAAATGAGTCTCACAAGAAGGGAGGACTGAGAACAGAAGCCAATATGATGTCACAGGACAAGTATGGGCACTAGAGCCAGAGAGACAGGCTCAAATTCCAACTACACCACTTCCTGTGTGGCTTTGGACAGATTCCTTAACCTCTCTGAGCTTCAGCTACTACATCTGTAGAGAGCAGGGAATAAACCGGACCTTCTATCTCTAAGGTTCTTGGGCCAGGGATTTAGCGCAGTGGTTCCGCTGCCTGCCCTGCAAGTGCAAGGACCCAAGTTTGATCCCCAGTACCAAAAAAATATATATATATTTATATATTTATATATTTATGTATATATTTATATATCTAAGGTTCTTATAGCATTACCAGCCCCAGGTTCTTAGCCAAGACTTCTGTGTCTTTGATGAGCCCTAACTTCTTACTTCTTTCATGATCCATTCCAGAGAGACTATGATACATCAGGCCATCTTCTTTTCTTTTGCCTACTGGCTCTTTGCAACAGTTAGATCAAATATGAGACTAGATTCAACAGGTACTGCCTGGCATGGCCCCACCTCGAGAGACCCACCTGAACCCCTCCTAAAGCACCGCCTCTCTCTCCTGCTCTCATAACACTAATGAAGAGGCACTGGGCTCAAGTCCTGCCCAGACTCGGGGGCACCCTGGCTCCCACACAGGCAGGAGTCGGAAGGAAAGAGCCAGCAGCATCCAGAGCTCCCCAAGCCCACAGAGTGGATGGGCACCGAGCAGATGCCCCTGCCTCTGTACAGATGGGCCTGGTTCAGCAGCTTTTCAAAGTCAACAAAGTAAAATTTCCAAATCCTAAAAGGCTTCTCAAGCCCCTTCTAATCTGCCTGCCATTTTGTTTCATCTGCTCAGCTCAAGTCAAGGGGAACTTAACATTTGGAATACTTACTGCAAATAATCCCATGCCAAGGACAGGGCCAGGCATCCTACATGGCTCACAAGGTGGTAGGGACTCGCCAGCTACATGCACAGGGTCCCAGAAGGCGAACCTGTGCAGTGACCACCCTACACAGTCCGCTACCCCACAGGCAAGGCTACACTGAATTCACTGGCTCCTCGACAACCTGCCTGGGGCACGGCCAAGGAGAGATGGGAGCAGAGTATTTGTGGGATGAATTCAGGCACACAAATGCACTGGGCTAGTGTACATGTGAGTCCCCTCTCCAAGCCAGCCTCAGGCAACCACGCTCTGCTGACTTGTGCAAAATGCTCTGCTTCTTTGCCTTCCACTTTGTTCCAGCCCCTAAGTGTGCTTTTAGCCCTAACAGGGCTGCCAGCCACCTCCACTAGGCCACACACCCTGCTCCACCCCGCTGGTCCTGCAGGGCTCACAGGTAGGCCTCGTGCCCATCCCAGCTAGCACTCAATACGGGGGGGTCTGGCTTCTTTAACCCCTGCTTTGCAATAACCCACCGTGGCCTGGTCTGTCAAGAGGAAGGAAGGCAAGGACTTGATGTGCAGGCTTTGGTGCCACGGCTGCTCCCATCTCTGACCTCAGCAGCATCAAGGGGTGAGATACACAGAACATTTTCTTAAACTTTTCAAAGACAGTGAGCTCTTCGGGTATAAACATAAAATCCTAGGACGCCAACTGAGTAATGAAACAGATGTGACTACTACCACCCATACAGTGTGTACATATTCAAATAATGCTCAACAGCAAATAACCCTGAAATATATACTTAAAACCTTTTTTTCTTTTTTGGCAGTGCTGAGGATTGAATCCAGGACTTTGCCCATGCTGGGCAAATACTCTGCCACTAAGATGCACCCTAGCCCCATAGAGTGGACCCTGACTTACAAACTCAATTCATTCTCAAGGGCTGGTTGTAACTCAAGTTGGTCAACTGAAGGCTCAGGCTCCTCTACACAGCCTTCAAAGTCTCTCTCGTATATACAGGCAGATCTCAGTGTCCTTAAAGAGACACTGGCCTAGGGCCGGGGATTTAGCTCAGTGGTTCTGCCACCTGCCTCGCAAGCGCAAGGTCCCGAGTTCGATTCCCGGTACCAAAAAAAAAAAAAAAAACCTAACAAAGAGACACTGGCCCAGGATTTCTCAATTAACCCCACACAGGGAAAGATGTTGTACTGTTCCTTCCAGAGCTCTTTAAGGGTTAAATCTGTATCTGAGACCACCTGGAAGCACAAGTGGCCAGCATTCGGGTTGTAACTCAAGATTTTAGCTGTAAGTTAAAAACTAAAATTCTGGTCATAACTCAAATTGTTCGTATGTAACTCGAGGGTCGTGACTCAAGAGTCCATTGTATATACTTCACTGTACTTGAAACCTGCTACTCAGCACCACATCCAGGAACCACCTCTGACCAGCCCACGTGACCCAAGCCCCTCTTCTGTATTCCCACAGCCCCTGCACCCCTCCTACAGCTGGCCCTGCACCACTTACACCTCCTACAGAACCTAGCATACACCTGGCTTGCACATGATCAACTGAAAGTTTATTTTTCCATTTCCCCAGACTATAAAATCCTTGAGGGACAATACCTTATTCGACTTCACGCTGCAAATATCTGAGAAAAGAGCTACCAGGTGTCTCAAACTGAAACACTATCTGTTGAACAAATAAGGACATGGATGAGTACAGTGCCTCTTGACCATGGACCCCCCAACTCATATCCCCCCTGCAGGAGCAACCTGAAGAGCCCTGGAGAATCTAAGCCCTAAAAAGATAATTCCAAAAGATCAGGGTGACTTCACGGTCACTTTGGATCCCTCTGCCTTTACAGCAGTAAGTAGACCCTAGGGGTATGAGCTCAAGTTTCCATACAGACTCAAGGGGCAGAGGGAGTTCTCCTCCCTGCTGAGGCCAAACAGGGACCCAACCACAAACATCCACTAATTCTGAACATGACATGAACAATGTAAAAATAGCTCCTGCATCTCTTTAGCCCCACCCTGCTCCCCAGCAACACAAAGGGCAGAACAAAGTGACACCCCTAACAAGCCTCAGCTTGTTCCGGCATGGATGGTCCCAGCCTCCTACATCTGGACCAGCTGCTGTAAGCCAACAGGGGATTCCAAATTACATTTTAATTACCATAATTTTTTCACAGGCACCTGAAACCAAATCCTGACAATGGTGCAAGAAATACCCAAATACGATGGCTGTCATCCAAGTTACAAGAGAGTATTCCAAACACATACCTTTTTCACATGCTTTTTATTTCATCAGCACTTCACAGTTTACAGGAAAGGCTGTGGATTAATACAATATGGTTTTAATGTTAGTGGACGGCTACAGTCCTAGCTATTCCAGAGGCTGCAGGCAGAAAGAGGGTCACCTGAGCCCTAAGTTTGAGGCCAACCTGGGCAATACAGAAAGATTCCATCTTAAAAAGGGGGGAAAAAAGACAACATGGCTCAATTCCAGCGTCTGCAGAGAATAAATCACTTCACCTATCACCACTGGTGCCATCTGTGAAAAAACAAATGGGAAATGGGCAAGGAGAAAGGGATTTTTACACACACTCCCCCGTTACTACAAACATTAAGTAGGCTACATGGAAAACATAGTAAAGATTCTTTTAAGAGAAAGCACCTATTTAGGATCATTCCTGCTGGGCCAACAGTGGATTCTCAGCACTCTTATTTCAAATGAATCTATGGACCAGGAGGTTAGGGTATGAGCTCTGGAATTAATCTGCTTAGATTCGAATCCAGACTGCAACATTTTAGCTGTGGTGCTCTGAGCAAGTTAATTAACCTTTTTAGGCCTCAGTTTCATCAACTGGAAAACAGGAATGATAGCAGTTACTTTTATCGAGCTCATGAAATAAATCCAAGCAGCAAAAGATTAACCCAGTCCTAGCACATAGTAAGCAATCAAGAAAAAGAAACATTCCCAGAAGACAAGAACCTCAAGTGCCTTAATTAAAAAGGGGAGAAAATATAACATGGCACTGTCAGATGCTTTGGGCATGAAGGGCGGTTTGAACCCGTGGCTCTTGGGTCCTGCTTGCCTTGACACTTGCATCCCTCTCCCCAACCTCAAGGATAAGTGCCTTTAAGAAGAGACTGTGTCATGTGGCTCTTTAGTCAGCTCTCGGTCTCTGTCATGTGACTTGGCAGAAAACTTCTGCTGGGTCAATATTTACAAAATTAATTGAACACACTAATGTTATCTCCCTTGCCTCTTTGCATTCTAGATATCAAAAAGAAACAGCCTGTACAAAGAAAGTCCTCTAAAGGTGTCCTGCCTTTTTGGCCGCAGTCATATTTGCAAAGGGAGTCAGTGTCCCCATGTGTGCCAAAGCCACCACTGCGCTCCCTGCAGCCGCAGAGGACCGGGGCTGCTTCCTCACAGGGGCTGGGGACTGCTCTCCAGGGAGGTGTCCTGCCTTGTGGGGCTCCCCACGCCTGCCGGAAGGGTGAGGGCAGAGGGCAAGTAGCATCCATGAAACCCTAAGAGAAAACTCACGTGCAGCAAGGAGAAGCAAGTACACGCTTTATTTTTAGCCACAAAGGATGGAAAGTTACTCTCCAAATAATGCAAATTTTGCTTTGCCATCCTCAGTACCTTTTTGGGATCCCCAGTAGCTTCCCAGGGAAATGGCAATGGTAAGGAGAGAAGGCTTTCCAAGGCTTTCCAGAGGCAGGAAGAGAAGAGACAGAAGGTAACACCAGATGTGGTGGAGGGGTGGTCTCCGTGGACCCCAGTCTAGACAGCTGGAGGCAACGGAGGCTCCTACGAGTGAGTGGCTACAACTCCATAAGTTGACAAGACACAGAGAGTCCCACCACGGTCAACCAGGAAGCAGGACTGTCCCTCACCCTACCCTGTCCTGGGAGGTGCCAAGTACCTGGCCTCTGGACAGTTGGCAAAATCTCCTTCAGAGGTTGAGTGACCCCACTCTGAAACTGCACCCTGCCTCACAGTGTGCCCACAGCTTAAGAAACACTAGAGCATCCCAGCAAATTCTGATTACAATGTTATTCCCTGAAACTGCACCCATGGGCCAAACAGAATAGAACCTGATCTGCCATCCCTGAGTCCCTGAGGGCTCGCTGAAGGGGGTAGGTGGATGTTGGGCACTGGCTATTTAGCCAACAGCAGCCAGTGCAAAGCTTACCCAGGACAAGGGAGGTCAAACCTTCCTGGAACTTAACTGCTGCGGGTTGTAAAATGTAAGTTAATTCTTTTATTATGCCTGTGGTAAGAGCCACAGAAAGAAGTCCTGGGAGCCGGGAGATGGGACAGGCTCCCCAGGAACCACCCTAAGCTAAGATGTGAGGGATAAGCAGGTACTGACCTGGACAGCAGGGGGAGGGAGGGAGGGAAGCACCTTCCGGGCAGAGGGGACAGTGTGTACACAGGTAGGCACCTGGCAAGGAGACCAAGAGACAAGTATGGCTAGAGGGCAAAGACTGAGACCACACTGCCCAAGATGGGCCTGGCAAGGCAGGCATTCAGACACTGTCACTGCACCCCGGTGAGGTCACCCCATTCCCTGAGCCTTTGGATTTGGGTACAGCTTCCCTGCACAAGCTGAGCCAGGAGAGGTACAGATGAGGGCCCAGGGTGCAAGAGAGGGAAGCAGAGCTACCAGGCGCTCTAGGACCCAGACTTGCTGTTTTGGTCTGGGGCTTGGAAGTATTCAGTTTTCCCAAGGTTCTCCTCCCCACCCTACCCCACCCTACACACACTTGTTTTGCTTGTCTAATTTTTCATTTATTTTTAAACTGGGACCTGCTTACGGTCAAGTTAATACATTTTTAAAAAGAGAGCCTTGAATTTGCTGTGGCCTCCCTCCCTGGGAGGACTGTGGATCGATAGGCCTCTTTGCTTCCTCCTCTGCTACCAGTGGCGGCCCTGGCCAGGTGGGGGCCAGGGCAGACTCCCTGTAAAGTGGGCTCAGACCAAGGGTTACAGCTCAACTCCACCCCTACCACACCCCACCTCACCCCAGAGCTCAGAAATAGGAAGGACAGAGCAAGCAAGGAAAGAACCCCAGACAGTCTAAAGACACATTCAAATCTCAGCTGCTCAGCCCCTTAGCAGCCTTGAAGCCCTGGACAAGAAGGATGCAACCTTTCTGCATCTTAGTCTCCTTAACCAGAAGGGAGCTCTGTCTACAAATTAAGTATTGGGAAGGAAAAGGGACCTGGCATGCCCTGGGAGGGAGCCTAACCTCAGTGGCCCACAGCCCAGCTCCTAGATAACCCATCACAGAGCCCCCTGCCCCGCCTACCCCTCCTCCTGGTGAGCTGGCAGGCTTGGAGCCCCCTCAAGGGAAAATGCTTCCCAAAGCGACAGATGGGGAGTCCTAAAATACAACGTATGGATCATGTTTCGTGACTAACAAAACACACCAGCCAGGACACTTTGAAAACCGGCCGGTTTTTAGGAACAGGATTTTACACCTTTCCCAGGAGTGGCGGATCTACGCTCGCCTCCACCTGCCTGCGAGCTGTCTAGAGCCAGATCCTGTATAAGGTGACACTTAGGACAGGCGCAGGCCTGGGGAGAAGGAGGGTGTGACCGAACTCTGCTGCCATCACCATTCCCTGAGTGCCTGGTAGGTTCCCTGCTGCATGTCCAATGCCGGGCACACATGCTGAAGCCACAATGCCCAGGCTCCCATCCCGGCTCCTATGGTGTGATTCATCACTCCACCTCTCAGGGCTTCCATGTGCTGATCTATAAAAGAGGGTGGGGCACCTTCCTCTGCTGGGTCACAGTGACACCTGGGTGAACACCACCAGCAGAGATCAGTGGATGTGAGCCACGACTGTAACCATCACTGTCCTTACAACAGCAACCAGACTCACTGCGGCTGACCCGCAGAAGGTAAAAGGGACATCAAGAGCCCACACTAGCTGTCCGGGCCACCCACAGCCAGGGAGCATGCCTGCCTTAAAGGGCCTCAGGATGGGTGCAAACCTCGCGCACTGTCTGGAGAGGGGCCAAGGAACCTCCTGTCTCAGGATCTGCGGTTAAAGGCATGGCTCTACACGACCTTGTCTGCTCCACACACTGTCTTGTGACTCCTGTACACCAGGCCTGGACTCGGGGTTTTGGAGCAAGGATTACACTCTACCTCCTCACTCCAATGGAGAAAAACAGGCAATACCAATTACAGTTTCTGACAGGGGACGGCCTGGAAGAGCCAGTGGCAGTGAGGCCCGAGGGGCACCCTGTGTTGACAGCAGGCTCTAGGATTTGTGAAAAGGCCACACAAGTCTGCAAAATGAGGAAAGGGGTGGTCTGCCCTCCCAAAGTCTCCATGAAAACCAGAGGAGGAAGAAGAGATGGTGGCAGGGAGCCAGGCACCTGGAAACTGAGGACGCACAGGAGCGGCAGGGGCTTCATCAACAGGTATCCCTGATTAACAAGCAGACCAATGCTACTAGACCTGACCCCTAAGGTCAGGGACATGTTTAGAAGAAAGGTCATACCAATAAGATGTCTATCAGGGTATGACCAACACTAATCTCTGGGTAGTGGAGTTACCAGAGGTTTATGTTCAATATCTAACTTCCTTCACCACGAACCTATATCCATGGAAACTTTGGAAATACAGATGTGAAACTAAGCTACTTAGGAAAATACCTCTGTTGTGCACATAGTCAGCCTCAGGATAATAAATCTGTCCAAGCAGGCTGCTAAAGGCCCTAACTGGGAAGAAGTGGTCCAAGCCACTCCCAGGAAAGGCATCTATTTGGGGACAAAGAAAGGGGAAATTATATGTTCAAGATATTTCTTGTATCCTTTATGGTTGGTTTCCTAGGAGCATGAAAATGTGCTCTGCCCCAGTGCAGGCTGTCGGAAAGGGCAGCTACACTGGTGGACTCCGAATATACTCTGCATTTTAAGCATGGTGATGTGCCTGTAAAGGGAACGGAACTGGAGAAAATGCCCAATTAATTTTCTTCTGTTCTGGGTGGGAGGGAGAGCAGAGAAGAGACAATGAAGGATGGAGATGTGGTACAAGGTCCCCCACTGCCTGAGTCCCTGCCGCCTGCAGACAGTGCTCTCGGCCCCACAGGCACATGGTAGCAAACTTCATTTGGCACACACGGTTTGCAGCAGCAGCAGCATTCTGAGGCCATGCATAGTGCAGACTGCCCATGTTGATTTTCACCAACACAACAGCTGCAATGCTTTCTACCCCACTCCTATCATCTGCACAGAAAACTCTTCTCAGATGCAAAGTCCTAAGAATTCTCATGCATGGTGGGTGGACTCAGTCTTGGATCTCTCTGCTCAGACGGGAAACTGTGAAGGAAGAAAGCAAGCTGGCCCCAGCCATGAGACACCAACCCACACTTGGCTTCCTCAGGTTTATCCCAGCAAAAACACAGGAGCCCCTATTTAAAAAAAAAATCCTTATTGACATTACATAGTATTTGCCCTTCTAATAAAACAGTTACTAGCTACCAAGCCTGCCTGTAACAGACCACACCAAGAACCACACTTTTAAAACCATCTACGTCCTGTCTTCACTTACAGGGCTAAGACAGGCACTGAAATAACCTCTCCACTCAGGGGTTCTGGGCCACTTTCCATCATCTTTTTTCAGAGAGAAGGAAGTACCCTTGGGTACTGGGGTTTGAACCCGAGCCCTTCACACTTCCCCATTTTGTTTTGTTTTGTTTTAATCTTGAGACAATGACGTTGTCTAAGTCACTACATTGCCTGGGCTGCACTTGGACTTGCAATCCTACTGTCTTGGCCTCTCGGAGTGTGGGGATTACAGGCAAGCACCACCACACCCAGCAGAGTAGGATCTTTAAGGCCCCTAATAACAGGAATTTAACCATGCCCTCTGGACTACAGGCCTCGCACTGTCATCCTGTATGTATTGTGGTTGACTTGTGGCCCCAAAAGTCATGCTCAAGTCCTATCTCCCAGTACTAGTGAATGGAAACGTATTTGGAAGGAGGCCCCTTGCAGATGCAATCAAGCTAAAACAAGGTCACACTGGATTAGTCTATCAGGATAGACACTGGCCCTAATCCAAAAATGGTGTCCTTATAAAATGAGGAAAATCTGGGCACACAGATGTACAGGGAGAAGGCCATGTGATAACAGAAGCAGAGAATGGTGGAACACAAGCCACAGAATGCCAAATATCGCCAGCAACTCCAGAAGACACAGAAAGGCATGGAACATAGATTCTAAAACCTTGAAAGAATACATGGCCCCACTGGCCCTTGATCTCAGACTTCCAGCCTCCAGAATAGTGACAGTATGAATTTCAGTGGCTTAAACCCACCTAGTGTGCCGTACTTTGTCACCAGAGCCTTGGAAATACACACCTAGAATTCCTCCCAACCCTCTACACTCTTCCACCCTTCTCCTTCTCCACCCTATTCCCGCTTTGGGGTGAATGACCCAAAATGACAGTTGCACCTTGACGTCTGTGCAACCAACCTTGACCTTGCACCAACACCATCAGGGAGAGGCCAGAGCCCCGTTGTCATGTGGGTCACAGCAACCCAAAGTCATCTTTATTGGTGGTGGACTCTGTCCCCTGGCCTGCCAATTTAGAACAGCCAAGGAGAGTCTGAGGCCATGCACGAGGACGTTAGGAAACACGGACAGTAAGCAGGAGGTGTGGGTGGAAATTAGAAGAGAGTTGGCAGAAGGAGCCAAGGAGAAGGTCCAAAATGGAGCCTGAAAGTCAAGGAGCAAGAAGCAAGGAAAGCAGTCCCACTCCATCCTGTCCTCCATGGCCAATCACCTGCTTCTAACTCCCCCATAGTTGTGAAGCCTACCTGGAAATTTACTCCAGCAGCCAGACACACAGGTTAGTACCCAAAAGCCATCAACCCACACAGCTGTTGTACTTTGAGCTTCTACAAAGAGAAAGCCAACCTGCTGCCACGCAGGGGCTGGGCTTTGTTTGTTTTGGATTTCCAATACCTGGAACATAATGGGGCCAAGTCAACAGCGGAAGGCCAAGGAACTGCCTGGTGCTGGACAGGGCTCGAGGTCCTGTACCCTGCCCCACCTGTGCCAGCTTAAGGTCATCTATGGTCCTGGGATGGTGAGTAGGCAAGTCCCAGTTGCCCTTTCCACCACATGCACAGCTGAGAGGGTAGCACCAATATGCCTCAGCCCAGAGGCCAGGGACTCAGGGAAGTTAGTGGCCTCTAAATCTCCCCTCCCCTCTCACAGCTACCAGAAACAAAGGAATCCTCCCACTGTGGCAATGATGGTTAACACAGACTCAGCTGGTTGTAGACCAGAACAGGACCTTGTAGCACAGTTCTCCTAGATCTGGCACTCATCCACACTCAAACAATTGCAGAAAGCCAGGCACAGTGGCATTCACCTATAATCCTAGCACTCTGGGAGGCCAAGGCAGAGAGAACGCAAGTTTGAGCCTAGCCTGGGCAACTTAAGATCCTGTCTCAAAATTCAAGGCGGGGCGGGGGGGGGGGGGGTTGTCCCTCAGTGTGAAGGTCCTGGAGTTCAACCCTCAATACCCAAAATGGCCCCAAAGTAACAGGTGGGGCACTGGAGAGGCATCTGGTGTCCTGCTGAGATATCAAATAGGCTAGAAATCTAGCTGCTGCCATTCATCCATTCAACAAGGATTTATGGAGCATCTAGTGAGTCCTCAGAAGCAAAAATGGGTGCCCTTACTTGCCTGAACAAGGCTCTTCTGAGGATGGAACACGGTGACAAACAGAACGCCCAGTGCACAGTAGGGTACATGGAAAACCACTAAGAAGAACACAGTAGAGTTACCATGTTTTCTCTTCCAATTCCAAGCAGATCTCTGGACCATCCACTACAATGTCCACTCAGTGAGGACGGGAAAGGCTGTCACCTGTGTTGCTCCCTGCTGTGGTCCCAGGACCTATGGCAGTTTCTTGAACACAGCAGGCATTCAAATGTTTGTTATGGGAACAAAATGACTGCAAAGTATCCACAGCCCCCAAAGCTAGATAAAGAGACATCTAAACTACAGGACACACTGTCCATCTTGGGAACAAATGGACAGAATCTGAGGTCATGAAAAAGCCTCCCAGCTGGGAAGCAAAGCATACAGGAGGCCAATAGTTGCCTCCAAACAAAACCCAGTGAAGAGACCAGAAAACACCTAGCCCAGGCTTTGTCCTCAAAGAAGCATGCTGGCTTCTCAGGAGAAACAGGTCAAGGATTAGGCCTCCTGGCCTAGTCTCACTCATCAAGGCAGGGTCATGGGTCACACTAGATGATGGTCCAACAAGACAGGCGTGGAACAGCCAGAAAAACATACCCAAATCATCATCCTGCAAATGTCTTTTTCACCAGCTGGCTCCTACCTCAGAGAGAATTCATAGCAATTTCATTTTTTGCCCTCCCTGTGCTCCACCCATTCCCATTTTAGGCTCAAACACACCTGCCACATGTCCTACAACCACAACACAAATCCTGGCCATCTAGAACCCCCTGGTATTTCACTCACCCAGTGTCCCTTGGCTGTCACTCCGACCCTTCTGCCCCAAGCCTCAACCTCGGGTATTTAACCAGAAGTGCCTTTACCACCTCTGTCACTACTGGCTGTATCTCCCCTGCCACTCCCAACCCGGGATTATGCAACCCACTAAGAATCACAAGGCGGGGAGGGGTTCCACTGGGAAAGGTACTGACAGTGTGAAGATCTGGGAATCTGAGGCTCCATCCAGCCTCAGTGACCTGAGTTCGGACTGCTCACACTTTCTGGGACTTAGTCCTGCCAGCTATAAAAATGGACCATCACAACATCAGCACCTCCCAACAGGGCTGTCGCAGGAACACAAGGAAAGAATACAAGGACAGCCCCACACAGATTCCCTTGTAAGGTGCAGCACAAATGCTATTAGTAGGAACTCTGGTCTCTTTTCTCAGCAGCACAGGAACAAACCAAGGCACAAGCTGGAAAACCATGCCAAGCGTGAGGCAGCACTGCAAAGCAGAAGTGGTCCTCTTTTTCTCAAGTGATTAACAGGTCCAAGAAAGGCTGTGGTACAATTTATGAGGGCCATGGCCAAGAGAGATTTATCCACGTATGGCCTTCAGATGCTTTGCTAAGACATTTGCAAAACCCTGGTTTGGCTAAGGATCTCAGCAGCAAGTAATTTTCTAATTGATTCATTAGCACTCCAATCAATGACTACTTTAGACACAAAGGGCCGTGCTTGGTCTGGACGACTGAGCCTGGAATGCTGAGCTGAAAGGATGCAACCTACAACAGCCCAGGGGTGGCAAAGAACAGAATCCTGCCTGAACAGCCTCAGAAAATCACACCAACACAGAAAAACTCTGTGAAAGTTTATACAATGAAAGAGAAACAGAGCCTCTGCTGCTTCTTAAATATTTTTATCATGAGACTATTCTGACCAGAGCACAGTATCCAAAAAGTAAAAAAGAAAAAAACCTGAAAGAAAACACCTCAGAACATTAGCACAAAGTTTCGGCAGTGGAATTAAGGGTGACTTTCTTTCTGCTACTTTCCATAATGAATACGTACAGAACGCTTCTTTAGTTTTGTCGGGGAGAGGATGCCAGCAATTACACCCAATTCCCTAGGTTACTGGAAGCAGGAAATGAAACTGTGTATGAAACAAGCAGAGCCTAAGAGCTGTGGCACTGGGTGGAGAGCCAGGTGGGCCCACCAGCCTCTCAGGCAGAATTCACAGCTATACTCAAGAAGGTTCATAGATCATTCTGGTCACTTGTGAACGAACTGTTGTGGCCACACATGCTAAAACTCATAGACCTCAAGAGTGTTGCTCTAATAATCTAAGTCTGAATTAAACTTTAAAAACAATCTTTACATAGGCACTTTGCTCTTCCTCCACCCATCCAAACCTCGTAAGTTCATGCTGCAGAAGGAGCTGGTGAGCCAAGGAATGGTGTGGGCGCCCAGCAAAGCAACAGCTCCCACATTACAAAAGGCAAACACATCAGGTGTCTTCCAAGTTGCATTAGCTTTGGGCTAGACAGGTCTCAAGGTATACAAAAGGACCAAAAAAGCCCAACACTTCAGAACCAGCAAGCCATCCCTGAGGAAACCTGTAGGAAACTAATTCAAGTCCTGCTTTACCTAGCAGGGAATTAGCTTGTTACCCTAGCAAGTGGCATTCTCCAGATGGTTCCTGACTTCCTGGCGGATAACTAAAGTGGCTTCTTCAAGTGCCATCGTGGAAGAAGCCCACCTTCTCCACAAAATACCCCTGAGGAACTTCTGTCAGAAACTGTCTCGATTGGTTCACTCCTACTTCCAATGAAACTTCATCTTTTCTCCAAGGCCCTTCCCCTCCCCCGTTCCCTTTACCTCCACTTTCCAGAGCAGAAAGTAAGCTATGTTGTGTCTTATTATGGTGATGTAACACAAGGCAAAGAGAAGACATAGTGGCTGCCATCTCTTGGGTCTCACTCCGCTAGGATCTGTGTCTCACTCATCTTTCTGACCACCAACCATGATCCACACTGTCCTCACTACTATTACTGCTCATAGAAATAGTAGACAAGATTTGAGAACTACCAGCTCAGACACAGACTCTGAAATTTCAATATCAGGGTAAATTCTTTGCCATTTTTCTCTACTCTAAATTGAAGAACAATTAATAATAGAATAACCCCAAGAAAACCCGTAGGGCTCCATGACAGAACACAAAACCCATCCTGTCCTATTCAACATTATATAATGGGCAAACTCAAGGACCATACAGAGACTCATGAGGCAGTGGGGAAGGGGGAGCTGGCCCTGGAGAACCAGGTTTGGGTACTGGCCCCTGTATCATTCCATCCCCTGTGTGGCCCTCTGTTTCCTCATCTGTAAGAAGGCTCCACAGATGGTGCCCTACACAACCCAGCCATGCAGAAGGTGCTTCTCAGAAGGCCTCAGAAAACTTTTAGAGCTGGGTACATAGTTCATGTTTACTATGCACGGAAGCAGGCCTCGGCTCTCTAATTGTAAGAAGGCAGCCCCATTTCCCCCACAGAAATCAGGACCACTGTGAGGAGAGTGTAGAGCCAAAATTCAAACCAAAGTGAAAAACAGGAAGGTCACCTCCACTTTAGTATCCTACAGGTCCCAGAGGTCTTCAGCTCAGCCATGATTCCCACACATGCTCAACCCCAGAGGCTGGGCACTGAAGATTTGTGCTTTGCTCTTCTGAGCAGCTTCCCCTCTTAAGACCCTGTACACCCTCACCCTCCACACTTACCCTGCCTCCAATTCAAGATCGCTCCCTGAAGAAAACCAGAGTGACAGAGTAGCTCAGCGAAGCCCACACAGTTGCAACCCAATTCGGACCACCTTCAGGATTCAGAGCTCCATGGAAGGTGGACCAAAGCAGGCAGTGCCCTGGGGCTGCTCTCTGGACGTGGTCTGACCCCCATCTCATCCAGGAGGCAGCCCAAGGAATGGGAGGTAGCACTCAGCAAGCCCTTGTAGAGGTGTACTGAATTAGGATGGTTACTCCCCAGCCAGATAAACCCTAAAGCCACTTTTGTACTAAGAAGCCAGTCTGGGGCCCAGAGGTAGCCAAGAAGAAGAGAGATGTTGCTGAGATATTTCAATCCAAAGACACAAGGGCCTGAGAAGCAGGGATGAGCAGTCGATTCCTACATTTTATAGAGAATGCAACACAGAGGGAAATGGCTCCCCTGAAGTACACAGGGACCAAAAACTGAGCTGGACCCAGACGCTGGACTGCAGTTAGCTAACCATAAAACCACCCAAGAATAGTCTCACATCTGAATGCTGTTGCCTCTGAACCAGACAACCTGAAGCCAGAACATCTGTTTATTTTGTAACTTGTATTAGTACATGTTTATAGTCTGTAACAATCACATCCATCACACGGAGTTGGTACACGGAGTTGGTACACGTAAGTAACACATTTCAATTCTCTTTCTATCCTCTTCCCCTGCCCTAAAGCCAGCACATTTTACAATCCAGAGGCCTCTGGCCCTTCCGCTTTTTGCAGGGCAGATGCACCTCCCCAACCCCAAGCTCCCATCCACCTGGAGCCCCGTTCCTGCTCACCCTTTCCCACACACCTGCCACATGTGCAGCAACGACACAGTAGAATGGCGCAAGTCTTTGCTTGGGATCCTAGAGCCCCAAGAGTGTACACAGCCACTTTTGCCATGCCTGGACCTCTCTGATCCTCTTGTTTCCATCTATGAAATGGGCACAAGGCTTTAAACCAAGAACTCCATTCTGAGAGGTCACAAGGAAAGGGAAGGAAGCACCCAAAATCCCAGTGAGTACTGTAAACTGCTCTCCACCCTGTGCCCCTCCTCTCTCACAGATCCCAAGAATGCTCACATCTCAGAGAGGAGAAATCCAGAAAGATGGCCAAGAAGCCAATCAAATGGAAATCTCTTTGGAGCTGGGCCTGACCTAACACAAAACCCGGCCTGAGACAGACTGCTCAGGGAGGGTGGGCTTCAGAGCACCCCACCCAGACATGCCACCTACTTCTCAGGGACTGCAAGAGGAAACGGACTAGAGCAAAGAAAAAGATAGGTGAGGGCCTCATTCCTTTCCCAAGGCCAATAGATGACTGGCTCCCCTGACAGGAAGGGGAAGCATTCCCTCTGATGGGAAGGGGAGCATTTGATGGGGTTGTTCCCTCCCTCTCTCCTGCCCTGGATTTCAGGGCCCAATACAACAGGAGGCTCTGGGGCGAGGGCAGTGTGTGACCTGCCTCTTCTCTGCAGTGCCAGCCACATGTGCCATCCACCAAGCGTCTGCAGGCCCTCTGCTTGCAACTTTATCCCAGCCACTGAGCAGACACCAGGCCAATGGGCACAGTGAAACCCAAACGTCTGCAGAAGATCCACCCAATAAACAGGACACCAGCCACAGACCCTGCCTTTAGGGTCTTATTCCACTCTAGCCAGACCCCCCAAATATAAGGATTCCAGCCCAACTAAAGGAGTCCTCTTAAAGTCCTCCTAAAAAGCCAGTCCTTCTCAAGGTACTAAAAAAACCAGGATTCAGCTTGCTCAAAGTGTGTTGCAAGAAGACAACTACTATGTATAGGAAGGCGAATCCAGATGCGCCTTGCTCGCTTTGTACAAGGGGGTGTCCCCTGTGAGGGTCCTGGAGCCCAATTCCCTCTCCCCTGCCCACCCTGCCTGGCCAGAACCCCATTAGCTCACTGCTCCTGCCATCCACACTGCTGTTTTGGAATGTGCCAGTAATTCTAGTGGCAGGAACAGCAAGCTTTAGCTCAGCAGAGAAACCAGCTGGAGAGGCAGCCTCATGAAATAATGAAATGCCAAGCCAACCCCTACATCTTCTCCAGTCTCTCAGGTCACCTACCAGATTAGAAGGTCTGTTGCTACGGCAACCATATCTTGCAAGTGCTGGCTGAACTTCCCCATAATGTTTAACCCTTTAACTAGCTGGGAGAGAGAGGGTGGTGTGCAGGCAAACCCAAATCCTGAAGAGTTGGCCTGCTCGGCTGTGCTCTCACAAATTTAAGCAAGAAAAGGGGAAAAAGCAGCAGCTGGGGAGGGGCAGGAGTCCCCAGTTGGGCAAACAGACAAACAGTGAAAGGGAACAGGCCGCTTCACACAGCCACCTTCCCTAGCCACCAGCATCCCATACACGGAGACAAACTTTTCCCATACCTGGCAACTCCCAAGCGCAGGGGCTGCAAGGGGCTGGAATAAACAAAGGCAAGATGGAACTCTGCCTGCCCCTCCCGGCCAGGCTCCATGCCCTTGTGCTGTGGAACAGAGCCGGGCCCTTCTGTGATAAGCAGAAGGCGGCCGTGAGCTAGGCGCAGGAGACAGATGGCCACGCTAGCACTGGCACTTTCCAGTTGTCTGATAGGCGCCTGCTGCCAAACAGGGGCCCCACCTCCTTGCAGCCGGGCACTCCCACCCCAATGTGGAGCTTGGGGCTGCGGCAGCAGGTGCTTGCTTCCCACGCATTCCACCCACATCTGCAAGTCATCCTGCGTCCACTCCGTCCACTCCCGGGCTGCCCGGGCCACGCCCTCTCTCTATGTCAGAGAAGCTTCCTCCACCACCCCAGCAGCCTGGCGCTCAGAGGCCAGGGTCCACAGGGTCCCCGAGAGTGAGTCCTCAGAACAACTTTCCCGGGCACTCAGACATTCTCAGATCACACTGAGGCGGAACAAGGTGGTGGGGGCTTCATCACTGGGGTGGGCCCGGCCCAGCCCCACTTGCCTCCTCCTCTGGTCAGGGTACGTGGGACTGCCATGGGGAGCAGAGGCGCCTGACCCACCGAATGAATGCGTGACCACCCAGAGTCCTGTCAGGTTCCCGAGAAGACCAAGGAAGGGTGCCTGGGAAGGTGGGAGGGCAGAGGAGGAGGACTGAGGAGAGAGAAGTCTGAGGAGTAAGAGGGGGAAAGGAAAAAGGCACCATGAGCACAGAAAGCAGGGCTCCCCACAGCACGGGTCACCAGGGCCCATCTCAGGCAGTGAGGCGGCAGTGCTACAGGCAAGTTGATACCCATGTGGACAGGAAGCTAGGGACTCAGTCTGGACATAGCAGGCAGTGGACTGTGCTTCAAGCAAGTCTGTGGGAGCACAGGGTGCTTGGGACTACCAGAAAATTCGACCCTGCACACACACCTTGATGCCCAGCCACTCCTTCTCCCTCCCTCATGCAGAAGGAACCCAGCGCAGGGAATTAAAGTGCTAATATCCTCTTTGCTAGCAGGGATGGTTTTTCTCAGCGTGTTCACCCATCACCCAGTTGCCAGAGGGGTTAAGGAGGAGCTGGGCAGGCCGTGGGGCGGGGGTGGGGTGAGGATGAGGCAGGACCTGCACCTCAGGCTGGGTTTTATCAAGCATGGCCCGCACACTAACAGACATCTGGACCCTGGTCAGCATGACAGCTTGGGGGGAACTCCCTTCAAGGCTGGACTCCCCTAAGTCCAGGCAGGCGGGCATTGAGCACTTACAAAACACCTACCCCACCGCCTGGCACAGTGCAGGTCTCCTTCTCCAAGCCCTTGTGGGCGAGGCTGTGACCGAACCCTGATAACCTCTGCAGTGCCCAGGACGAGACAAGCTACCCCATTTTTAAGATAAAAAAGGATGGGCTTTCTCCATTTTAACTCGACATTTAGGCAAGCTGCCACCAGGCTTACCCCTTATCTGTTCTCTTTTACACCCAAATCTTTTGGTTCATTCGACCAATCCTTACTGGGCACTTACTACGTGCCAGGCACTGTCTGCTCTCAAGGAATACTTCTTACACAGCAACCAAATGCTGTACTCCAAGTCTCCACTTCCAGCTGAGTGTGCAGACCCTCGGCCTCTCGACAGAGCCCTCCGGGGTTCTTCAACCGTGAGTCCCGCAGCACGCCAGCCCACCCACTACAGATGGAGAGGAAGGCAAAGCCCAGTGCCTGCAGGCTAGCAGACCAATGGGACGCTTCCTATGCCACACCACAACTAAAGACTAAAACAAAGCTAAAGGCCATGTCTTGGGGGCTACTGCTGGACCCCACTCCAAGGCAGAGAGCACCACAAGAGACAAGAAGTCCGGCTTCCAGCTGTGAGACAGGGGAAGGAAAGATGGGCTGCCCTCCACGCCTTGTGCCTCACTTTCCCCTTCTGGTAATACAAAGAGCTGCCCAGTCTGAACTCTTACAACATCCTGATGAACATTAGGAGACCAGATCATCCCAGCTGGACAGAGCTAAGAGACAAAGGCTGCAGCAGACAGGGTTCCAGGCAGAGCAGGCATCTCACCCAAGCGTCCCTACTGACACTCTCTCATCGTGGTGGGGAAATCCTGCCCACAGCTCAGAATAATAATAGAAGTAACATTTAGGTAAGGTTGGGGATTAAGTTAAACCTCACTTAAGAGGCAGGGATGTTGGCATTTGGGAGCAGGAAACAGGCCCTGGAATGCAGTTAATACCTACCACAGAGTGGAGTGGATCCTTGCCAGCTCTTGACTCCAGCGTCTTCCGCCCCTGCCACACATCTCCTTTTTGCCAACTGCAGGTACCTCAAGGGCACCGGGCCAGAGAGCGGGAACTAGAGGTCAGTTCCAAAAGATCATTTTCAGAACACTGAGCAAATCAGAAGCCAGGGAGATACGTTCCAAATCAGAACTGAAGTGACATGCAATGGAAGCCCGCTGTGGAGGTGGAGGAGCTGCGTGGAAATGGGACAGCCTGGGCTGTGGGAACTGGAACTCCCACCCCCAAGAGCTGTCATGAGAGCCTTCCAGGTGTTGGTGAGAATACCTAGCACGCAGATTTCTAATCATCTGAAAATCAAAATAGGCAGCCCTCTGGGTGACAAGTTCCCCATCAGAGTAAGTAAAGCAGAGGCTGTAATGGGAACCAGAGCCAGAGACTCAAAGAGTCAGAAGGGATTTTAAGGTTATCAACTGACAATATGGAGAGGGAGAAAAAACAAAAAGGGAGGATTCAGATCCTTCATACTTTAAAATAGCTTTTCCATAAAAATAAAAAATAAAAGTCTAGGATTCCTAAGGAGGACCTAGAAAGGTTTCTGCCTGCCTCTCAGTGACCTACAGAGAGTTTTTATAAACATCAGGTTTCCCTGCTACCTTTGGTCAAGCTCCACCCCCCTTCCTCCTGGCTCCAGAGGTCACTGTGTTTTTGTGGCAAAAGCTGCAGGTGTTGACTGAAACACTGGGTAAGTAAGAAAGGCTCCATTATGTAAAAACTCAAATGTTTAGGGCACTTCTATAGAGCAGAAAACCAGAAATCAGTTTTGAGGGGCAGTCTCCAGTTACAAACAGCAGCAGATCGGTGGAGTCGCTTTACGAGGACATGCGCCTATGGGTGTCCCTCAGCACCATCCCCTCCTGGCCAGCTGAGCACCGTGTTTAGATAAGGCTCACCACGTACCCTGGAGGAAAGCTCCGATCAGAGACTGGCGATCACCTGGGAGTCAGACCTGGGCCTCCCATCATTACTGGGGTCAGTGTGACTTACACACACTGTAACTGCCCACACCTGACTCTGTCCACTTTCTGAGTTCTTGGAACCTAGACTGTGCCCAGATATGACACACACCTGAGAAATACTTTTAGAAAGGCTGGATCTTTAAAATAAGAGAACAAATCCAGTATCTCTTCTCTCTGTTTTGGACACAATTATATAACTTCTTTTTACCTATTCCTTGCATTCCACTCAAAACGTTACACTAAAATTGTTCTGCATTCCCTGAATCTATGGTGGGATGAAAAAACCAAAAAAAACAGTATCTAAAAGCCTAGCACACGAAAACCTCAATTTAAGCCCCACAAGGGTAGGAATTTATGTGTTCTGTCCACTGCTCTGTCCCCAACATGTGGTACAATACTGGCACATAGTATGCTTTCAACAAACATCTAAAAAGCATCAGCAAACAAATTCATTGTATGATTTTGGCCATTCCAGTTCTCTCTCTAGGCCCTTTCTTCTCAACCACAAAACAACAGTGCTGGGGAACTCACAGGACCTCAGCCAGTTCTAATATGTCTAGGTCTGTCTGGGTTCCAGGTAAGCGGGTCAGGGAATGGCTCTGATCAGATGCATGGGCCTCAGTGCTTCCACAGAGAGGAAGCTAGGAGGCAGTGTGGTGCCACAGAAAGAGCAAAGCCTTTGGAGCCCAAAGCATAATTCCTGACATAGCCTGGGACACATGACCTTGGGGAAGTCACTAAATCTTCCTCCTCCAGCCTCAACTTCCTCATCTTTAAAATGGGGACCATCCTTAGCTACCTCCACCAGGCTGCAGCCTCGATTATAAAAATGCACATGAAAGCACTTTATAGGAGGTAGGTAGCACAGAGTAAGAGAGGACTCCACAACGCTCACTCAGGAGGAACTGCTTACTTATAGCTCTCAACCTGACAATTACTTTTATTCTCAATGGGAGGTGACATTTTAGGACAAAGGATAATCAAGACCAGTTTACAAAGTATCACTATACAAAACTAAGGTTCTGTAACCTGGCCCGTCTTAGCTATAAAGATGTAAATTTTGACATACCTCAATTCATCTTAGGGTTTTTGCTCCCTTCTCAGGAAACTGAATGGAAAGGTTTAAATGAGAGAAGGGAAAACATTTGGAAAATTGAACCACGGTAGAAAGAAGAGCCCTTCCAAAGTTGCAAAAGAACTCCACATTCACTCTGTGTGAGATAAGCAGAGAAACAGTGATGGGTGGGAATTTAGCAAGAGGCTCTGGGATAACTGTGGTGCTTCCTGTGTGTGGCCTAAGGACCAGGGACATGCTCCTCCCACAGCCCAGTGGCCAGGTAACACGTGTGATCAGTCGTGTATATCAACAGAGCATCTGTAAGAGGCAGAAGTGACAGCCAAAATCAAAACAAGTGACATTTCAAGACACCACAGATACACTGAGCCCCAGCCCTACAATGACCATGTGGCAACATGCATCATCATCCGCAGGCAGAAGCCCTGGTGTCCAAATCTTCCTTGACTGAAAGGCCTTGCCATCCTCCTTCCCATGGGTTCAGTCTTCACTGCCCCATGAAAGCTTGTGCCACCAGAAACTCTCCCAGACAGAGCCTCGGTATCTGTTTATCCTAAGAGAACTCAGGAAGGAGGGGGGTTAAGGCCTAGCAAAGGGGTTTTTTTGAGTGACTGAAGGCAAAATTCAGAATACATCTTCTCATTTGCAATCTGGCACCTTAACTATTTTCATCCCCATCTTCACCTCCATAGAAAGGACAAGCATAGGAGACCACAGATAAACACAACCACAGAATAATAGCAAGAAAAATCCCTCCTCTATCTCACTGCTCATTCATTTCCTATCTCTGGACCAGGCTCTTCCAAGAGCGAGCTCAGTGGCTGCTGCCTACACCACATCCCCGGACTGTCCCAGAACCAATGAAAAGGAATCACCTCTTTCTTGATATTAGCCTGACCCTTCACAGCACAGCAGGCCCCCCAGGTCACTCTTCCACAACAGTCCTCTCTTCCCCCAGCAAATGGCCTGGCACAGTGTGGGCCACCTGGGCTGACAGAATGAACGGGCCGGGGCATCTCGGCTCAGGTCCCCCATTCTCTCCTCAAGGTCTTCAAGAGGCAGAAGCCTCAGTGCCACATAGGTGCTTCTGCAAGGGACTGGGCTCCTGCGGGCCAGAGAGGGAAGCTGTCCATCCAGCAGGAACACACCACGGCAGAGCCCCAGCCCACAAGGCCATGAAAACTGCAGCAAAAAGCAGGCCTCAGCCTGATTTTTTTCATAGACCAGGTAGTTGGCTTTGTTTATTTTAGTTCTAGTTTATCTCCTTAAGCTGTCCAAACATTTGCCTGAGCGTCCCAGTCCAATGCCAGGCTGCCCTGAGGGCCAGCTCTGCTTTCAGCGGTGGGCTCCCCTGTCCTCCCCTGTAAGAGCCACACCACGCATCTGTAAGAGCTGACATTTCCCAGGAGTGATGGACTGGAAGGGTGGGGGAGAAAATGAATGGTCTCCAAGCTGGTGCGCCACACACCGTTATGGTACTCGGATTGCAGTTTATGTGAGGACTCCTGCTGTAAGAGGGCTGTAATCCTCCCAGCCCCCACAGTCTGGGGCACCATGGTCAGGAGGGCACTCCTGGGAGGGAGCCACTGGCCTTCAGAAGCCTGCTCTGCGTGGGCCCAGGGGCTGTCCACCAAGTCACATCTCAGTTTCCGTGTGCTACAGCCACACAAGATTTGCAAACCAGAACCATATACCTCTTCTCTGTAAAGTGCCTTGTTTTGCCAACCTGGGAGATGGGGACAAATGCTACTTCTCCCCACCAGCCAGCTCAAACGGGGAACAACCACAGAGCCTTTAGCAACAGTGTAAATGAACATTTCTTCACCAGAAGTATTTAGAATAATGCAAAGAAATTCGAGACAACTTTGCCACCAGATCAGCAACCTGATGCCATGATGGACAGGTACAAGAGGTATCCAAGCCTGCCCTTCATTTATACTCCAGTCCCCTCCCCACAACCACCAGTCTTCTCTGGCCTCGAAGAAACAGCCTCTTAGGAACCAAGAAGTGGGCTGGGGGTTTAACTCACTGGCACTGTACCTGCCTCGCAAGCCCAAGGTCCTGAGTTCAATCCCCAGTACCAAAAAAATAAAATAAAAATAAGAACCAAAGTTACACGAGAGGGAGAACACTGCTATCCCTGAAACCATCCTCTGTGCCACCAATATTTTTTATGTAGAATTAAAGACAAAGAAATCCCTAAATTGACAAAAGCAACCAGAGGTTTTTTTCCTCCCAATGTAAGGGTACAGCAGGGAAAGATATACTGTTTTGCTGTAGACAGTTCCTTCAGTCAGACTTAAAATGGAATTTACCATATCTTGCAGCTCTCCAGGAGCAAGGTGATTTGCATCGAGCAAGGCACACCTGTTCAAGGTGGGCCGGGGCGGGGGGGGGGGGGGGCACCTCCCCAGGGGTGGCCAGTCAGACAGCAGACCAGATTCATGACAAGGTCTGGCCTCAAGAGGGTTCTGGGATCTGTTCCTAATTCAAATAAAGATTCCTCCTTACCAAGTGTGGTGGTACACACCTGTAATCTCAGCTACTTGGGAGGCTGAGGCAGGAGGATTGCAAACTGGAGGCCAACCTGGAAACACAGTAAGGCCCTGTCTCAAAAAAGGGGTGGGGGTTGGGGGGATTTAGCTCAGTGGCACCACTCCTGCCTTGTAAGCGAAAGGTCCTGAGCTCGATCCCCAGTACCGAAAAAAAAGTTCTTCCTTACAAACATAAAAGCTAGGGTTGGAAGCCGGTCATGGTGGTGCACACCTGTGATCCCAGCACTCAGGAGGCTAACGCAAGAGGATCACTGTGAGTTCGAGGCCAGCCTTGCTACATAGTTCAAAGCTAGTCTGAACTACATAGAGATCAGGTCTCAAAATAATAATAGAATTAATAAATAAATAAAAATAAAACCGGGGTTGGCAAACTAAGACCTACAGGCCAAATCTGGCCCAATACCAGTTTTTATAAATAAAGTTTTACCAGCACAAGCCACACTCAATCACTTCCGTACTGTCTGTGCCTGGTTTTGTGCTCTGATGGCAGATCCAAGTCACTACGAGAGCCTACGCAGCTCACAAAGCCTAAAAAATAGCTACTATCTGGCCCTTTCCAGAAAAGCACGCTGACCCCGACTCTAGAGGCAAACACATCCATTGAAAAGGCTGTCATAACAGAGGGGTTCTGAAGAACAAGGACAGCTGGCTCCCCACCTCCACTTTATACATGGAGAAACTGAGGCCCAGAGCAGGGGAAGTGACCTTTCAGGGTCAGACTGCTACAAAGACTGAGGCCTCAGCTGCCTTTCAACGAAGCACTCCATTTAGGACAAAGCAAGCAGTGAGACTCTGAGAACAAAACACCACCAGCAAAGGAAACATAAATAGCAGAGTAACCCCCCCCACACACACACACATTCGTGCTTGTCCTAGGTTTAACATCAGAAATGTGAAAAGTGGGGGGAAGACATGGAATGGTCTAAGCAAACCAATATCCAAAAGAGCAGGCTATTTTAAACCCTTTTTCAAGTAGCCCTTCCACACACATGTGCTCATTACAAGTCCGGCCTCCCTCCCGCCCAGCAGAAGGTCACTCCCTCTCTCAGCGGTGAAGGTGAACCTGGGGGTGCTGAATCCAAACAGCCTTTCATTACCAGTTGTCTGCAATGTCAGCTTTTCAGGTTCTCACTCAACCCTGCCCTTGAGGAGTCCAAATCAGTGAGGTCCGGGCTCAACTTTAACACTTTCTCCCCAAAAGTGTTCTAGACCTCTCCCAAAAGGCACCCCCATCATGTCCCCCAGAACAGATGTGGCAGACCAGCCTGGGAGGGACATGCAGATGCAAAGGGCCCAGGCAGGAGGCCCAGAACCTGCTTCCTCTGTGTCCAGCAACACCACCAAAGCACCAGACAGCTTCCCTTGCACCGCACTGGGAAAACACCAGACGACATGAGTGGTGTGTGGAGACGAGGCAAAGCTACAGCTAAACTAATTAGCTGGCATGCTGACAGAGGCCCGATTGTGCCACAGGGTGGTGAAGCAATCCAACCTCAAGGGCGTCACCCACAATGTCGAAAGGCCCTTGGCAGCCCAGGTACAAGAGGGTGAGGACGTGCTCCATGATGTCACCAACATGGTTCCCTGCAGGGAAGGTGCATGCTTTCATGTGTGTGGTAAGACATGTCTGGGGTTAGATTTGCTTAAAATTCACATCAAAAAAGTCTGACGCAGGAGGACTGTGAATTCAAGGCCAGCCGGAGCTATACAGCAAGACCCTGTCTCAAAAAAGAAAAAAAAAAATCCAAAAAGCAATAACTGAAATACTAATAAGCCTACTCTACCATTTGAGAAGCTCAGTGAAAGGCAAAAACTGGAGAACTGAGCAGTGCAGAGCTTGCCTGTGAGCAACCCAGCAGCCTGCCGGCCGAGGCAGGAGACAGCACACAGGCGGGCCAGGGCTGGAGGGCACTCTCCCATTCCAGAGCCAGAATTGGGGTGGGAGGAGAGGATCCATCACAGGCATCTGCGATGTGATTCTAGGTGCGCCTCATCTACCCACAATCACCCCTCTAGCTCCGTCAAGAATTTCCTCTCGCCCTCACCAAGGCACCCTACATTTCCCAGTGGCACCGCACCCCACATCCCCTCCCCTGCCAGTCTTGCTCACCCATCCCCTGCACTCCTCCAGCCCAGTCTTTCCTGCCCTCTCTCTGCCTCAGTTTCCTCATCTGGGAAACTCCTCACAGTTACTGGAGTGAGGAGTTAATTTACGCAGAGCACTTCCCTAGTGGCATGAAGTCAAGACTGACTGGGTTAGTGGTATCAAGGTCCCAAGTCAGGTCTTCCCCAAAATGATTGGGGTGGGGGGGCACCAACCCCACCTCAGAAGACACCAGCAGTGACTGAGGAGTCAGGCAGGACCCAGGCAACAAAACCAAGACAGAAACCTCCTTCTTGTGAGCCAGGTCTCTGATGCCCCAATCTGTGCCTCTGATGCAAGGCTTCAGGGACATAAAAAAGCATTCAGATAAATGGGTTTCCACTACTGACCTTACACACAGGGTAAAACATCTAAATCTAAATCAATTAATATGTATTAAGTCCCTACAGACCCAGTGCTCAAGCAGACGTTCAAAGAGTTAAGTGGAGGTGCTAAAGTACAGGGTCCCAGCCCTCCAGGGTCAGCCCTGCCAGATAAGGCAGCCCAGCAACTCCTGCAGGCCTTTCTCTGATCTCCCAGGGACTGGTTCCCTGGGCCAGGCAGCCTCTGCAGCAGGTCTCTTCCAACACTATTGATTGTTCCTTGGCCAGGAACAATGCTGGGAAGCAAAACTCAGATCATTCTTTTAAGCAATGTGCTAGCAGTTCTGATAGACTTCTGTTTCTAAAGTGTGCTCTGTGTGCCAGACGACCCAACAATTCCATATTTTAAAATACCGTCATGTCTATGGACACAGACACCTAGCCATGAGGATGTTCAGGATGGTGTCGTTTACAGAATGAGAAAATCAGAAACAATCTTACTGTGAGACAATTTACATGAAGATTAGAAACAACCAATAGCAAAGGACTAGTGAGCTCGAACATATCCAGCAGAATGATGGTGATCACTAAAAAAGATGGAAAAGTTTGTAAATGACTTGGAAAGAGCCCAACATCAGAACAGACACGCAGAAGATGGAAGGATCTGTAGGACAGGCATGCTATGCTGTAACCCCAGAGACCTGTCCCTGGACTGCCACCTGGACCCAATTCGCCACATCTTAGGGAAAAAATGGGTACCAACTCACAGCCCAGTTACCTCCTAGCCTGGAGCATTTCTGAAAGTTTTAGAATTACTCAACCAGGCAAGGGCCTTCAGCCAAATAAGCTTGAGAGTTGTCTTTTGTATTGCTCATCCACCCCACAACTGAGATCCACTATGTATCCCAATGCACTAAAATCTGAGAAGCCCCACATGACACGAGCTGCTTTGTCTGGCATTTCTCAGAGGTCTGGATTCACGCCAGTTTCTGAAATGCGTCTGAACATCTCACTGGAAAGCAGGGGTTGTGACAGACTAGAAAGAAAGCACCTTGAGTGTGGCAAGGACCCTGGGACCACTAATGTCTCTTCCTTGCTGAGGAATCCTGGGTCAAGGCATCATCCTGGGCACAGACCCTCCATCAAACAGCAGCTAAATGGCGGGGAGTGCTGCAGTACTGCGGATGGAACCCAGGGCCTCACTCATGCTAGGCAAGCGCTCCACCACCAAGCTACACTGCCAGGCCTATCAGAGGTACCTTGAACCAAACTCCCTCAAAGATGAGATCCATGGGGGCCACCACGGGAGGCGTGAAGGTGAAAAGCCCCCAGGCAGGCTGCTCAAACACATACTCCATTTTTCTGTTTTGTAATTTGGGCTTCCACATGGGCCTGCAATTACAGAAAAGGTTTTCCTGCTTAAGAAAAAGTCAGAATGACTTAAGTCTTCATTCTGTAGGGTCCCTTCTTTGTCACTGCACCCAACTTTCCTTAAATCTGTGTTTCAAATGGGAAGTTCTCTCAAGTGGGGGCCGGGCCAGGCTTCCTGGAGAAGGTGAGGGTTTGAGCTGAACTCGTTCCAAGATGCTCCCTGGCAACGGGCTTAGGGATGAACCAGGGAGGCCTGCCTGTGGGCAGGAGGGCAGGGAGCCAGGGTGACCATGGCTGAGGATATGAGAGGGACTGTGCAGCTAGGAGGCCAGATGAAAAGGCACCTTGAAATCCAAGGTCAAGACTATCCAGGTGGAGGCTGAAAGCAAGAAATCAGCTGATGTTTGAAGAGTTATGTGATCAAAAAGAAGCCAGGGCTGGGGATTTAGCTCAGTGGTTACGGCGCCTGCCTTGCAAGCGCAAGGTCCCGAGTTCAATCCCCAGTACCCAAAAAAAAAAAAAAAAGAAGCCAGTAGGGCTGGGGATTTAGCTCAGTGGTTCTAGCGCCTGCCTTGAACGCACAAGGTTCCAAGTTCTATCCCTGGTACCAAAAAAAAAAAAAAAAAAGAAGAAGAAGAAGCCAGCAGTTAGGTGAGTGTGGCAAACAGCTCCTGCGCCAAAGTTCTGTCAGTCCTGTGTTTGTATTCTGGCTACCCAAGGCAGGTGCAGAATTCGGGGTTCAATTTGAACAAGAACTTCAAGGCTCCAGCTCAAACCTGGTACTGGGGGACACCCAGGACAGGATCAGATGCTTGGCCTCCACACCTGTCTGAGAACTTGATCTTGTCCTATTGGCCAATGTGGGCTTTCCAGGGACTGTACCCTCAACGATGTCCTGGGCACACTCAACTTCTTCCATCTCTCCAGGGCCTTCCTGGAAGATGGCAGCTGGCTCTGTCAGACAGGTACAGGGCTTGCAACCGTTAACATTTACAGTCTGCATCCAACTTGCACTTACCTGGGAATCCAAACAACCCGGAGATGCACACAACATCACTGGCCGAATTCTAGCCCGGAGTGTGGCACTGATAACAATGAACTCTTCTATTTTATCTGACAGATAAAGGCTGAATTGAAATGCTATACGGAGAATAATTCTGAACCCAAAAGTCGGCAGGAAAAAGAGTTACTTCGACCAATTTCAGCATCTGACGTGAGCAAGGGAGAATGTCAGAGTGTGTGCCAAGCGTTTACCATCTGTCCTATACTGGCCTTCAGATTGGATTTTTACTCTTAGCTTCATCACACACTGGACATGTGACTTCAGAAAGTCACTAAAGCCACCTGCCTTTTCATCAACAAAACAGGATAACAAGCCTTGTCTGTCACTCCCCCAGGACTGCTGGAGGGTGCCAACGAGCCTGTGTACAAGAGACTGTTCTGTAAAGCATCCAGTGCAGGGGGTTATTATATTTAAGGGATTATAGTCGTTCTCCACAAGAGTGGCCCTGAGGCACTACACGATCATGAAGAGGCTTCCAAATCAACAAAGAATTAGCAAGAGTGTGGTGGTTGTGAGTGGTGGCAGCCCTCGGCACGGCTTGGCTCAATTCTGAACCTGGGAACAGACTCAAAGCCTGGTCCTCTAATCTCTGTCACACAGAATAAAGGAATCCTGTGTCTTCAGTAGTTCTCCCCAGTGTTGCTCAGCACAGGGCCATGGGCCCACATGGTCCAGAGACCTGAACACTAAAATCCCACCAAATGGGCCCTGTAAGTGAAATGACAGGGCCAACCCACTCTTTCCAGTGGTGGTAGGGTGGGAGAAGAGCACTGATACTGCTGCCAGGAGTCCACGCTGAGGGGGTACTGCCCAAGGGCCACAGGACAGGGTCTCCAGGCAAGCCCAAGGCTATGAGTTTGTCTTCTACTGTTTATCTTTTATAACCACAGGGCACTGTCACATTTTCTGCATAGGACCACATGCTCCTGCAAGACTAAGTTCAGAGTTGAGATCATTTTTGGGTGCATTAATGCACCAGAGCGCAGAGGAAAACTGCATCACTGGTAGAACAGACAGGTCAGCTCAAGGCAAGTGAGAGACGGCATGTGTGAACACAGCCTGCGCATGCGCAAGCCTCGGTTGGCACAACTGGCTCTCTGTGGAAGGCTGTCTTGGAGGAAGCCTTGGGCGATGTTAAGCCCTGTTTTACAATGCACAGGGAGAGCCTGCTGGAGCCTTCCTGTGACATGACACAGGAGTGCAGGAATTGGAGTCACACCCAACTTGGTGTTTTAATGTGTCTCACCAATTACTGAGACTCTGGACACACGATCCACCCTCCAAGCTGTTTCCACTTCCATAAAGTGGGGCTACACTCACCCATAAGACTGATGAGAGGACCATCAACAATAATTATTAATAGGGAAAGATAAGGTACAATAACGAAAATGACTACTGCTTACAAGGGCTGTGCACGCGCCAGGACTGCGCCAGGCACTCTGCCCACATTTTATCTAATCCTGCCCAAGTCTGACAAACCTGGCCTCTGAAACGCAGACAGTAAGGCGGGGGCAGGGGAGTGGCTACCATTGGATTCAACACCTTTCTACCTGCAGCCACCACCAATGCAGGAAATGGAAGTGTGACAGCTCCCCACACCAGGAAGCGTGCTCTGAGCATATCGAGCAAAGCAAACTCTAACCAAAAACCTCACCTCATTTCACAGACCAACCTCAAGTGGGTTATACTCACTTTACGGATGAGGACACTGAGGAAAGGGGGGCTCACCGAACTGCCGAACTCCCCCCACCCCGAGTTAACAAGCACAGCTCAACAGCTAGACCTGGGTTCCTACTGGGCAAAACAGTGACTCAAGTGGCTACGCGCTCGTGCCTGGAACCTGCAAATCTGCAGCCTGACTCTGGGGGGTTGAAGGCTGGGTCCACCATGCTGTTTGAGCCTGAATGAATTACCTCACTTCTCTGTGGCTTTGTTTTCTGACTGCAAAATGGAAAAACATCTGCCTGTTGAAGTTGGGTGTGAGGATTAAACTACTTCAAATTGGGGAGAGCAGGGCCTGGCACAGAGTAAGAAGCCCTTTACATATCAGCCACTATCAACATTCACTGGCCACAATCCTCCCAGACCAGCACCTGCACCTCCCTGGGATCCACCTTGGCCTCTGTTTTCTCTTTCCCACCCCTTCTTTGAGGTCCAGCTACAACACCATCTCCGTGAAGCTCTCTCAGCCCCAGAAGCAGTCAGCAACTCCCCTCTCTGGGCTACCCTCAAATTCTGCCTGTGTGCCCTCCCAGCGCTGACCATAACCTGCCTTGTCAATCTGCCTTTCTAGACCACAGTCAACAGAGTCCTCACTCAACTCTGCATCCTGGGTGTGCCACGCCTCCAGCAGGACCTAAGTACCGCTTGACAACTGGTAACCAAGTGACTGGGAATCCTCCAGCTGCAGGTTTCTAACTCTGCTTGCACCAGTGATCTGACGGAGCATTCAGAAGTGTTGGACACGGCAAGTGGTGGCAGCCAATAGGCACCTCTCCTAGACCTCCCTTCCATGATGGGTAAACTGAAGCCCAGAGGGACTTGGTCATTAACCCAAGGCCACACAGCTGGAAATCAACTGAGCCAGGACAAAAGTAAAGTACTGCAGTAGACCCCACTACCTAGTCAGCCTGTTTTTCTTTACTTTTCTTCCTTTTCTGTTCTTTTGTGAGAGAAAGGAGGCAGGTTTTTGCACCAAGTATGATATTCCTGCATATAATTTCCCCATGGCTGGAATAATCAATAGCAAACCAAAAGGCTTGTGCATGGATGGCTCTGATGTGCCGGGCCCTCTTCCCAGTGTCGCCACCACTAACCCCTGGCACGGGCACTCAACTGCCACCTGACTGACAGCCTGACTTCCATCTTCCTCCCTCTTCCCCTCAAGGGCCCCCAGAATCACCAGGGGAAGTAGGTTGCTAATGGCAACGGCCTTGGGAGCAAGGTGAGATCTACCAGCCCTCTGCTGAGGCTGAAGGAAAAATTTCAACAGCCACTGGGGCCCCTTTCCATCGATCAGGATGGCCTCTTCCTGCTTCGAACTCAGTTTCCTTGTCTTTAAAAAACAGGTGTCAGGGCCGGGGATTTAGCTCAGTGGTTTTGCCACCTGCAGCACAAGTGCAAGGACCCGAGTTCGATCCCCGGTACCAAAAAAAAAACAACAAAAAAAAACAGGTGTCGCCCTTCATGATTCTACTTACAGAGTACAAAAGGGCAAAGGGAATCCAATCCAGCCACTTTGGGCCTCTGGTGGTAGCCTGGATGCACTTCAGTGGATCAGCAGAGTTGTTTTTGAAGAACAGGAATGCCTGTCCACGATCCAGCTCAACAGAAACCCCACTCCTCCCTACTCACACCCAGGGCAGCGGACATGGGTGTCTGAGCAGAGGGCCCTGGGTTTCCCCAGAGATGCGGGTTCTGACCATTCCATTCCAGCAATGTGATCTGGACCCTAGGGCTATAGTTGCTGTGACTTCCTGCCATCATCCTGCTCTACAGGAAAGGCAGGCTGCTCCAATGCTTCCCAGAGAGCTGGTGCACAGGAGTTCATAAGAAAAGTTCACTGATTATGAGGGAACAGCCACTGGCCAGAAGCCTCCGCTGGAGAGGGTCGAAGTGGGTTTGTGTGGGAGAAGCTAGGCTGACAATGGGCTTGGGGAGACAGACTGTGCTGGAAAGGTGCTGGTGGGCCTTGTGGCTGGGTGCAGAGGCCAAGTGGTTGGCAGCCCCAGTGTCTGGTGACCAGGGGGTGAAGCAGCCAAGCAGATGGGAAGCCTGGCTCTCACAGCTACTCAAAGGGGGTATAGCCTCCAGGAAAGCCTATCTTTGTCATTAATCTCTCCAGTGAGTCACAAAGGGGCATCATGCTTCAGGCACCACTAGCACAGGCCCTCCAACCCACAGACTCATAACCTATCGAAGACTTTCTGGGGTTATCAATCCTCTCCAGAGTGAAGTCTGTTCACAAACCGCCTCAACCACCCTGTGATGCATGCTGACATTGTTCAACATTGTCCCTGCTTCATAAATGGAGAAGCTGAGGCTCAGAAGTGAAGCAGTGAATAAGCCTGTGCAGCTGAGAAGCACTTCCATCCTTTCCTCCCTCAGTCCTTGCCTGACCTGGCAGAGGAGAGACTGCAAGGCCAACTTATACTCGCCAGCCCTGGCTCCTAGGAAACTAACTAGGGAACTCACTAGGGAATTGGGAAGTCTAAAACACCAATCCCATGCGATCCAACTGACCCGCAGGGCTTGCTTAAAAATATCTTCTAGTGGGCGGGGGATTTAGCTCAGTGGTTCCACTGCCTGGCTCGCCAAGTACAAGGTCCCGAGTTCGATCCCCAGTACCAAAAAAAAAAAAAGGAACCTCTTGGTAGGCTGGGGATTTAGCTCAGTGGCTGCGCCACCTGCCTCTCAAGTGCAAGGTCCTGAGTTCAATCCCCAGTACCAAAAAAAAAAAAAAGAAAAAAAAAAATGCCGAGGATTTAGCTCAGAGGTTTCACCACCTGCTGCACAAGCACAAGGACCCAAGTTCAATCCCCAGTACCAAAAAAAAAAAGTAAGTGTCTCTTCTAGTCCTCATTTTGCTTTTCAAAAAATACAGTGAAGCACAAATTGGATAGGTGGGAAGCCAGGGCACCCTGGGAAGGTACACACAGCAGCATCCCACCAGCCGGCCCTGCAGGGCTCACCTCCAAATATAACCCTGCCGGGCCAGGGATTTAGCTCAGTGGTTTCGTCGCCTGCTGCACAAATGCAAGGACCTGAGTTCGATCCCCGGTACCAAAAAAATCCAAAAAAAACAAAACAACCCTGCCCTGTGAGGAGCCAAACAGAGCAGCAGAGGAGCCTCCACTGGCTGCTGCTCACCCACCTCCTCCTCCTCCACTGGCTGGCAGGGGGGGTGTCCAGGACTGGCCTTGTCCCCATGTGTGGGCAAGACCCTCTGGGCAGAACTCAACATGCTCAGCACAATGGTAATAATCACAGACAGCCTGACCAAGGGACATTACCACCACTTCATGGATGGAGAACAGTGCCAAGGGAAAAGCCCAGAGGTGGATGACAAGCCAGGGAGGAAACACTTCTTCCTGTGTGAGGGGACACAGCATACACACACCTATGCATTCACCTAGTTACCAGCCAACCAGATGGCAATGCTAAGGGCCTGCAGGTGACAAGATACTCCTGACTGCCCCAGTCCACCAGCACCTCTGTCTCACTCCCATTCTCCCACCAGGCTGCTGCCACTGCTGTTCAGGACACTCCATTTCCAGCAGCCCTTCGTTCTATGGCCCCAGGAGACAGAACCCAAAAAAGCAGCTCAGAGAGGGCCTCCATGAGAGGTGGCCTCTGGTCTCCAGGGGCAAGATGGCCAAGAGCAAGCACCTGGGTATGGACAGAGAAATTCAAAGTGCCAGCTCTGGGAGACAGAGACACACAGCCAGAGCCTCCTCTGGGCTTTATCTCCACAGGCCAGGAGGGCTGCGGGTGGCCTGCCTTCCAGTGGGCCAGGCAGTGGGTAGCCCCGACTGCAGGGAGGCAGCAGCAAGGCCAGCAGCTAACCAGAGGGCCACGAGGCGGTGCTGACCAGGCTGAGGCCAGGCAGGGGAAGGAGAGACAGGAAGGGGAGGGAGAGGGACAGAAGGAGGGCAGGGGGAAGGAGGGGGCAGGGAGGGGAGAGGGAAGGAAAGGGCCTTTGTGCTGGCCTCCCTCATCCCCAGGAGCAACAATCAGTTATGCAAATGAACCCCTCCCCCACCATCCAGGCTTGAGAGCCCCCTCCCCCACAGTCAGTCCCCTCGGTCCCCCCCCACACACACACACACCCTGAGGCCTTGGCCATTCAGAGAAGAAACCCAGCCCTTGTCCTGGGTCCTTCCTCAAGTTCTTGAGTCCACATAATCTCTTTTTTTGAGATAGGGTCTCACTGAAGTCCAGGCTAGCTTGAACTCACCCACCAGCCTGTCAGCATGCCCAGTTCATTTTTGAGACACATTTTTGAGACCAGGCCCATTTCTGAGACACACCTGACCCACCCTGACTTTAGCACTGCCAGAGATGCAGCTTCCCGCCCACTGCAGGGCTCTGGGCTCGGCAGCAGTTAATCAGGAGATGGAGTTCACAGCTGGAAGGAGGAGGCAGCACTTACAGCTTCAGAATCAGAATGAAACTGAGCACACCACTTGTTTTGACTTTATCTCACTAGTTCTCTCAATGTAGTCCAACAACCTGAAGGAAAAACCAGCTCTGAGACCAAGCCCTCCACAATAGTCTGGACTCCCGCAAACCACATGGAAAGTCGCAGCCGGGTGACAACTTCAGGCACGGGGGCTCTTATGCCCCTACTTTTCTCATGAGATATTCTTTTGATTGTTTCAGTTTCAAATTACATCAAACATCTAAATTGGGAATCCCAGCTCCTCCACCACAGGCGCATCTAAGGTGTATATTCAAAACAGCACTTATTTACAAATGGCGATGCAAATCTGTCCCATCAATCTGGACACCCTCGACACACACCTCTGCCGATGTCCACCCCAGGAGTTTCCATCCCAACTGAGGACCAGGGAGTGAGTGCCATCGTCACCCTGTGGCTGACAACAGCTATGACAGCCACACAGAACCTGGCACCTCTGTTACAACCCCAGTGAAGGTCTTGCCAGTTCTGAAACAAAAGTAGTATTTAACAAAAGACAAAGCCTAAATGAGTTCTCTGAGTCCTTTCCACACCAGTCATTAAAGCACGGGTACTACTGGGAACATTCCACTCCCATGCCAGAAGGCGGGTCCCAGGTCCCAAGTACCACATTTAAAAGGTGGGCAACCCATAAATGGCCCAACCATTTGAGGGCACAACCCTATTCCTTGGGATGGAATGCTTTCCCCACTCTAAGACCCAAACTGAAAGCCAGCTCTGCCTCCAGGCCTTGCCTGATAAGCCCTCAAGGCTACTAGAGTGCTCCAACCAGCCCAACCTCCAATGGTGAAAGTGCTGAGTGCTCACTACCCAGAGCCTGGTCCTGAACCCTCCACATCTTTCCTCCTGAGGAGTGAGCCTCAGCACTGGCATCTCCAGTGGTGGACACCAACGAGACACATTTCCACAAAGCAACTGTCTCAATGTTAACAATGGGTTCCTGTGGCTGGGGACACAATTCCTAGAGACAACATCATGCAGACAATCAAAAGATAATACATCTCCAACAGTTCAGGCTGAGTGTTGATGACATGTGCTAGAAAGGTGGCAAAGAAAAGAAAAGGGAGCTTTTGTGACAGTATTTAAAGACGTTGATGCCAAAAATGCACACTTAGTCCTAAAATAAAAATTGGACGTAAGTTGAGAGTGGAATACAGTGTTTCTAAACTCATCCTCCATAACATTGTGTAAATATCTATATAGTTAAATTAATAAATTAATAACTTAATAAATCAAAGGGGAACAGAGAAGAAAATACTTCCAGCAATAATGAAGCCACATCACTGACCATGGCCTGCCTGAGCCCAATGCAAATTCACACTCGTTCCTGCAGAACCTTCACAGGTCTGGGCTCCTGACTCTAACGAGATGTCTGGTCACACTACCCAAGGAAGCAGCCACCTTCAGAAGTCTGGCCATCAGGTTAGGAGTTCCCATTTTCATCGTGAAAAAGTGAATCAAGTCCAGCTTGCCCATATTTTGAGCAACTTAAGTTCATGGTAGATTTTTCCCCAACGTTCAGTTTTTCCCCTCTGATTTTTTTGCTTAACACTCTAGCGATTGCCGACCTCTGCTTAAGGAGAAGACACTATCTTATAAGAAACATCGAGGGCTTCAATACTCAGAAGTGTGGGCTGCATTAAGAGTTCAACATGCCACATCGCCAGGCACTGTACAAAGAAAGTGAGACTGCAAAGGCCTCAGAACCACATGGGCCAGGATGGGCTCAGGTGGCCACTCCAGGCCCGAGTTGAGCAGAAACTCCCAATAACAGAGCTGCTCCCTCAGAAGAGGCTGCCAAGAACCAGCACCAAACTTCAAAACCAACCGCCACCTTTCGGAGGCTGGGATAACTGGTTCCTTTCAGTCCTGGGGTGGAGACACTGGCCCGGACCGCTGGGCTACTTCTGCCTCACCAGAGCCTCGCTGAGTTAAGTTTCACTGGTGAGTGGCCAGCGGGGCACAAAGGAAGGAACCGCTGGGGGAGGGGAGGCGAGGCCACAGAGCTGGAGGGCTGGGACAAAGGGGACGAGAGACAAAGGGACAGGAAGAGAGCCTGCTTTCTCTTCTGAGGAGGGAACTCCTCGTGCAGTCTACTATTTCACTCACACAGAACCACGCCACCACACGTTTTAAGAGGTGACTTTGCACCCATCCTGGCCTGGGATGGCTGCAGGCTCTCCAGATCCCTCCTGCACTCCAGGTCCCTGCCTCTCCAGACCCAATCTGCCACCCTGGAGAGACAAAGAATTATGTATTTGAAGAAAAGAACCCCCTTGGGAGTGTCAGCCAGTGATATGTGGGATACCTGCCATGCAGGGGTGAGGTGCAAGTTTTCTCTGGGGGCACCCTCTCCCCCTTCTCCAAAGCCCTACCTGCCTGGCCCTTTGTTATGTTTTTCTTTTGCCTTCCTCACTGTGGTGAGGGATCCACACTGAAGGGGAGGGTGCCCAGCCCCTGCCCAGTCGAAGAGGAAGAGGAGGAGGAGGAGGAGGAGGAGGAAGAGGAGGAGGGTGTCTGCCATACAGATGGCAAAATGTGAAATAACATGGGTGAAGTCAGCCCAGATGCCCAGGTATGGGGCAGGTCAAGCCTCAGGTCTGTCTTCCTTGAGGCTACTGGTTTGTCTTGGTTTTGAGTTGATCCTCATCTTAGTAAGGGAGAGACACGATCCCATCACGATGTCTATTAACAAAGCAAATCTACCATCAGTGCTCAGGAGTGTGCCGAGAGGGGTTACAGTTTAAGGGTGGCTGTCACCACCATCAGGGATGGCAGGAGAACACTGAAAGCCACCGGTGACCCATTCCACAGACCACAGCCCTCCCTGCTGCCACCCATTCCCCGACTCATGCAAAGTCCTGCTTTCACTAGACTCCTCTTCACTCACCCAGGTATCTGACCCCGAACGTGCCAGGCACACCTAGGGTAGTGTGGGCCCTGCCCTGTCTTCCTGGACATGGCTCCACCATCAGCCCTTCCCACCCACCAGTGTACAACACAGGGCTTTTACTGCACATCAACTGCATGTCGGGCCCCGAGTCCCACACATGTGCTGGGGCCGGGGAGAGGCACCACTGGTTCTACAGCAGGGAGAGTGGAAGGCTGTACTGTGTAAACCCAGAGAAGAGGGCGCTCTGGTCACAGGGAGGAAAATGAAACCAGAGAGCCTGCTCTAGGCCCCTCCCTCCAGGGGGTCTGGGATGGGACAAGCCAGGTGGTGGGTGGTGGAGGCCTCAGGCCCCGCCCCCAGGTCAGGGCAGACCCTCCTCCACCAGAGCAGCAGACGGGTTCCAGAGGGCAGGGCAGGGACGTTTCTGTGGTCCTGACAGGCTAGGTCACAGCCCAACTCCTCCCCTCCCCCAGGCTCAAATGCTTGGACCTTGATTATACCCTGGATAGGGCCCCAGTAACCGGCCTGCCAAATAATTAGACCATGGACCAGGCCACGGTCGGTGCTGGATTGGAACCAGTCTCTCCACTGCGTGCAACGACAGCTTCTGTCCTCGTGAAGAGAACACTGCGGCGACACATGCTCGGCACTAGAAACATTTTCTCAAAGAGAAAGCAGGAGGGGGAAGGAGCCATCTGTGTGTCTCGAGCTCTGGATGGGCGCACTGGCTTCCTGAGAAGCTCCAGCCTCAGAGGCCCCAGCCCCTGACCTCAGCCCTCACGGGGAGAGGTGCTCCAGGACGAACTCGCTGACTCACCGGAAAAGGGTGGCGCTGTGGCCGGCACCTGTGCCTCAGAGGTGGCCGGCTCCTGGCCGCAGTGCCTGCCCAATCCCCAACCCCAGGTTGGGGACAGGACAGGGCCAGGATGCCGGGTTTTTTGGCAAAGCCAAGAAAACTTAATAGTAGCTGAGAGAACCCAGGGCCCTGGAAAGACTTCTGCAGTCCAGTATCCTCATCTTTTTCACTTAGGCTTTTCCGGACTTCTTTTCCAATAACCGATTCTTTTCTAAATGTTGTTAGAACAAAGGCTTTACAAGGCCATTTCGGTTCCAAAAGCAGCTCCGGCCAGGGCTGTTCCATACCTGGACAAGGCCCTCCAATGGCTTAGCTCAGCCCAGCTCACACCTACACTGGGACCACAAAAGTATTATTTACCAGCGCTTTACAGAGAAGGCGGCAAATATTCAGTTACACAGTCTAAGCAACCAGTTCCAAATCACAGAGCTGGCCTATGGTGCATGCAGAGCCAGGGTGCCAGGATAGCCAAGGGGAGGTGAGGAAGCATTAGCGCACCTTCCTGGGGGACGAGCCAGCCCAAACCAGCACAATATCACTTATATTTAAAGATGCACAGCTATATTTGCAAACACACAAACCCCTGACAAAGGGGAGGATGGTCTGTAAGCACTGTGCAGGTAAAGGATTTTCCAATGTCCTTCACTTCTGTAGCCGCACAGCACAGGCACCAAATATTTGAAGAATGAAAGACCAGACAGACTAGATGGACATCTGGGAAAAACAAATATCTGCCATGACCCAAGGTGCATTTCTGGAGAAACTGTCCTCCTGAACTGGTACTACTAGGACAGTCTCAATAGAAAGTGGTGTTTAAAAGGAGTAAGCATTTATTTCAACCCAGCTTGCAGAAGCCTCAATGGCCAGCTTAGAAATAAAGAAGCTCTCTGCAGGGTGTGGCTGGATCCTCCCAGAAGAACAGATAAGAGCCATTCACAATTAGAACCAACTGGCTGCACACAAAGACCCAGGGCCCAGGCCCTAGCCACCCCCACTGGAATCTTGTTTATCCTTGGCTAAGCAAACAGAAGTCCTCTCAGATAATGCAAAGGTCAAATGTACACTTGTAAGACCTGATAAAATCACCAACAACCCTGAATTACGGGAGACCAAATAATAAAATATTTCTACACAGATATGCAGGAGGAGAGGCAGATGAATCAGAACCGGGCTATCTTGTACTGTCCTAAATTAGCACCCCTCTGAGCATGGGCCAGTGATGCTCCTCTGGTTTCTACATCACATCCTGCCCACCTGCTCCCCAAACCTTTTACAAAAGGCAAACACTGAGTAGGGAAATGATCAACAGGCTTCCGGCCTGAGAGGCCTCAAAAGTTGGCAAAAGCTAGGTTCGTTGAGGACTGAGCCTTATCTTACATATCTCTGAGGACACTTCATATCTGAAGCTCCATCGATATGTCAAAGACCTACTTGAACAAAGAAAGGCAAACACCAAAGCCGGGGCTCAAACTGAGCGGCCAAACTCGGGCTTGCTCTGACAGCAGGAAGACCTCAAAGAGTGGTTCCGGTGTGCAAGACTGCAAATGGTGAATCCAAAGAGGCGGGCAGCCTCTGGATGCTGCTGGTCACTCTTTCCATTAACAAATGTAAGCTGTGAACTCACAGCCCTGAGTTTATGGGACCCACTACAGGCCCTATGCCTAGAAGCTCCAAGATAATTGCATCCAGTTTCTTAGAAATAAGTGATATCTAAATTGATATATGTAAGGGCTGGGGATTTAGCTCAGTGGTTCCACCACCTGCTTTGCGAGTGCAAGGTCCAGAGTTCGATCCCCAGTACCAAAAAAATAAATAAATAAATTGACACATGAAAAACAAATAGGACTCCCCCAGGAGAAGAAAGAATAGGGGAAAGTGCTCCAAAAGGGAGAACAGCCTGTCCAACGGCCCCGAGGCAGGAAACTTTCTCAAGAGTTCACATCCCAATCCAACAACAAAAATTCAACGCCATAATTTCTATTTCAAAACACAGAAACACTGCAAAAGTCCCTCAAAAAAATGTTTTTCCAATATATATATCTACCACCTTCTCTCTTCTCCCTGCTGGTCACCTTTGCCTGTCTGCAGTAGTCTTCCCAACACAGCAGCTCCTGATTCCTGGACAGTTACATGGACCTTCAGTTTAGGGTCCATGCTACACCTCCTCCCTGGGCCCGGGTCACCCCAGCTGCCTGTCCACATCTCCAGAGCAGGCTGAGCAGGGTCAGGAAAGACATGCTTCCTAACCAGAAGAAAAGAGCAAATTACATGGCAGGAAGGAAATAGGAAGTCATCTTGAGTGCAGAAATCTTCACTCATCTCTAGATCCTCAGCAGCAGGCGACAGGCCCTCCACTCCTTGGGACCAGAAAGAGCGTTTGGGGGCAGAGAGCAAGAGGAGACACTTTGCTGGCCCTTCTGAAGGGTACGGTGAGTACTGGGGAACAGACAAACACTTCCAACCTAAAGACATTTAGCTTTCTTGGCTGTCTCTGTGGCCCCTACTCTCCACCAAAAGTAGACTTCAGGAAGAAAATGAATCAAGTTTTACAAGCTTCCCTATTTACCCAAGGCTACAAATCTATCAGTGGGGAAGCTTTTAAAATAAACTCTCTTCTAGCACTGCTGTCACTTCCTTTCTTCTGTTTGCCACCACCCCCAACCTACACACACACTCCACCTTCCATGGGTTTAACCTGGGCTGAAGATCCTCACTCGGTCTGAAGGAGGATTCCCAAATTCTGAACACACACCAATCCATATTACTACTTCCTGCTTTTCACTCTGCTCCTCTCATTCATGTTTCTAAAGATGCCCCTATGTGGGGTCACCTCCCCACAAACACTGCTTAACTGTTACCCTCTGATTCCTTCATTCCAGAAACATTTGCTAGACAACTTCGAAGATTCTTGCCATCATTTTCTCAAATAGCACTGCAAATTGAGTACAGCCCCCCTTTTTTTTCAGATGCGGATGCTGAGGCTGGAAAGTTATGTGATAGGCACAGGTTGTGCCGTGAGCAGAGGCCCAGCTCACATGGGGATAAGAACCCAGGCTGCTCCCCTTCAGAACCCTCTGTTCACACCTTGATTCCCCACCAGCTCATATTTATGAGATACCAAAAACAAACAGCTGTAAACATACAATCTTGAATGCTAAAGTCCATTTGTTTTCTTGCGGTACTGGAGGTTGAACTCAGGACCTTGCGCTCGAGAGGCAGGCATGGCACCACTGAGCTAAATCCCCGGACCCTTTAAGGCCATTTTAACTGGTGCTTCAAAAAAGCACAAAAGACAAAGCCCCAGAGTGTGGATCCTGTGGGCAAGGTTCAGGGTGGCCTGAGCCACAGGCAGCCAGCACAGCTTTCCCAAGACAGAGGCTGCCTCCTGGGCAGCACCAGGAACCTGGTGTTGGTCTCAACCCCTTGCTTGCACAGCACTTTGAGCAAGGAGAAGTGAGACCTGGTTGTCTTCCCCTTAGGCTTGAGGTCCTCCAGATAAAGTGACCGTGTACACAGAACCTCTCAACTTCTCTGCTGGCCACACTGTCAACTCCCAGAATCTGAGGAGGATGGCGAGAGGGACAGAATGGTCCCCTTGACCAAGGAAGTGATCCAGGCTTGCTGAGGTAGGAAAGGTCTGGTCTTCCCGCCCCTGCTTCCAAAGCTGCCTAAGCCCCACATGCCAGGGCTGTGGGGGAGGGCCCTATGGAGCATTCCCCCATTCCCCAGAGAAACAAGGGCAAGAAGGGTTCGCTCCATCAGTAAACTGACTGACCACATTCATCCTGAATTCTCTGGCTGGCTTTCTAGGCCTCCAAATCCATACGCTGACCCTACTTTCTGATCCATCTTCCTCCCAAGCAAAAGGCTCCTCCTTCCTGCCTGTTAGCACCCCATGTCACCCCTAAACCTCCACACTGGGCCACCTCATTCCCCCAGCTCTCAAGTCTCCTCAGCCAGAAAGCAAAATTCACAATCCATCAAGAAAAGAAGACTCCACAAAGTCCGAACTTTCATCCATCTTTCTTCCTGGGGATGCCCAGGGTTGAAGAAAATACTCTGTACAGAGGCGGAAGTGGTTTTTCACACATGCTAGGGTCCGCGATCTCCCCAGAACTCATTCACCATGGTTTCCTCACTGGATTCAGTCCATTATTGCTTATTGTTTCCAGGGTGTTGGTCTGAAAAATCCCTGAAGGTGAGAGACTGGAGAAGACCCTCAAAGAGTCCATGACCCAACTCCTCCAGCTAAAATCCTACCTCCCACTCACAGCAAAACGAGAGCCGTAAATGTCATGAGATCCCTTCTTCCAGAAAGAAGGGTTCTCACCAGCCCTTGCCACTAAACTCAGCTCAGGCTCTCCACTGAAGTCCCTCCCACTCTGCAGAAGGCCTTCTCGGATTATTTTCCTTCAAAAATACACAATTTACACATTGAGTGTCTTTACTTTCCAAACCATTCAGAATTAGGGAAAGGGGGGAAAACCACGTCTGTTTCTATTTGAAACTGTCAAAATTAGCATTCAGTAATTAAAAATCACACCCTTTCTCTTAATAACCTAACCAGCATGATACAATCAGGTTGTGCCAACTCTTTAATCTAATTGACTAATTACAGATTTTAATTTAGTCAGTTACTGAACAACTGTTGACAATTTGTTTTCATTAGGGACAGAACAGAATAAATATTTAGGCTTCCAGTCACAAAGACTCCTGCAATCCACTCGCCACCATGACCCCAACTTCAGAGCCGGAGCTCTGGCTCCATCGATGTCTTTAGACTCAAGTGTCCATGATGCTCTCCAGCCACTCCTCGGCAACCTCCAGCACCCAAAACACCCTTCCACAACCCCCTCTTCAGGCAAAACCTTAAGTACAAACTGCAGCCTCCACTCCCAAAGAACAGGCAATTCCCAAATTCACACACGTCACTCAAGAAGTGGCAAATACTTAAACGTTGTGAAGAAAAATAAACGCAACGCTATGTGTCACTGGCTTTTAAGCAACAAAATAAGTTAACAGTCAAAATAGGTTTATCTGCATTCATTTCACTGAGAAGCAAACTGTCACTGACATCTTTGTTTTTCTTTTTTTTAAAGACACATTTACAGGTTTGTGTGTTGAAATGATTCAATTCTTCCAAAGTACAATTTTCTCCAAGGTCCCATTTCCCACAGCCAATTTAAAGTTTGTCAGATGAGCAATGTGGCTCAAAGACTAGAAGTGGGGCCCTAGGTTCAAATCCTGAATCCCTGTTTAATGACTTCATAACCATGGGCTCATGACTTCTCTGCTCTCAGCTTTGGTCTTCTCATTCAAAAAATGGGGTGATGGACGGGTATAGCACCATAAACCAGCACTCTGGGAAGCTGAGAGAGAAGGATCACAAGTTAGAGTCCCACCTAACCAACCTAGCAAGACCCCATCTCATAATAATAAATAAAAGGAGCCAGAGAGATAGCTCAGTGACAGAGCACTCCTGGGTTCAATTCCCAATACCACAGACACATGAAAGTGATTCAGACAGCCTCTGCTTGCAGAATTTAACGGGGATTAAATACCATGCCCACACACAGTGCCTGGGTAAATGTGCAATAAATTCCAGCCACCACTGTTTCAGAACTCATTCTTTTTTTTTTTTTTTTTGGTGCCAGGGATCGAACTCAGATCCTTCTGCTTGCGCAGCAGGCGGCGAAACCACTGAGCCAAATCCCCGGCCCCTCAGAACTCATTCTCGTATCCCTAGCTGTGCCTGTGCTACAAACTGAGAAACTTTCTGGGGTCCCAGAAAGAACACAATGACCCACTGAATGGTATGCAGCTATGAAGTGGGGAAGTTTGCTGAAAAAGTCAATTCCTGGACTTGCTGTCCAGGGACCCATATCCTGAGGTGACATGAGCTTAGAACATCGGGGAACCCAGGATTTCTCCCTCAGCCAGTCCGAGGGGACCAGGAGCCCCACAGCATCCTCTGCAGATGGGAGTTTCCCAACCGTGGCTGCCTTCCCTCCAAGCTGTGACCTCCCCAGCAGGGAGGCCTTCCTTGCACTGCCTGGAAAGCAGTGGCGGCTGCTCTGCAGAGGGCCTTGAGTGTCCCCCCAGACAGAACCATGCATTCTGAGCATCCCGACTCCCCAGGAAGACATGAGGGACTTCGCTTTCCAGGGGCCAAGACCATCCCAGGACAGAGTCAGACAGTGCCCCTATGCTGCTAGGTGGGTGGGGAAGCAGAGCCACAAGGTGAGGTCCCCAGCCTTCCAGGACTCTGGGAAACTTGATGGTGGCTGGGCACAGTGCCACATGCCTATAATCCCAGCACTCTGGTAGGCTGAGGCAGGAGAACCAAAAGCTGGAGCCCAACTTGGGCAACTCAGCAACTTAGCAAGACTTTATCCCAAAATTAAAAAAAAAAAAAACAATAAAAGGACTGGGGGTGTAATTTAGTACAAAAGCCCTGGGGTTCAATCCCCACTGCCACCAAAAAAATGTCTGTGAACCAAGCCATTGCTAATATTTCTTAAACTCAGCGAGAATCAGATCTGCCTCACCGATACAGACCCAAAAATGCCCAATGCTTTCCGTTCACTAGAATTCTACCAACTTGGTGAGCTTGCACTGGACCCCTCCCAGCAGCTAAGATGCTCTAATCATTCTTATTTTCCATATTTCTTCATTAAAATCAATGGTGACTCACTGCATTCCATCTCTTTGCAAATAGAGTATTTCCAAGCACAGAGACCACGGGGGTGGTAAGGCACTAATAAAAGAGGGCCTTGTAATGAAGAGATGGGAACCCTTTCTGTAGGTTACATAGATGCAAAGTCAGACATTTTCTTCCTGGATGAGGTCACTAAAGCCAGCCTGTCCCCTGGCCCATGGAGAAGCTGTGAAGGCCGGTGAAGTACAGAAACCTGCAGACCCCAGGCAGGACTGCAGCCAGCCTGTCTCGTTCAGAACCCACTCCATTGAGTCCTGCCGATCCAAGCGTCCACCCATCCAGGCTGGGTGACCAATTAATTCGGCAGAAAAAATGGCCAATTTAGTATTAATTCTGAAGAAGGCAGCATGATATTCTAGTGAAGAGTACATGAGAAAAAAGACAAAACCTAGATTTTTTTTGTTGTTTTGCCAGGGCTTAAACCTAGAGGGCTTTGTACATGCTAGGCAAATGCTCTACCACTGAGTTAGATCCCCAGTCCTCTTTATTTTATTATGAGACAGCGTCTCATTAAATTGTCTTCCTAGGCTGGCTTTGAACTCACAATCCTCCTGCTTCAGCCTCTGGAGCAGCTGGGATTACAGGTGTGTACCACCACACCTGGCCACCCTAGGTTTAAGTCTTCCTTCAACTTTACCGAATTCCTCCAAGTAACTCTATTTCCCTATCTACAAAACAGGAATAGAAACAGAACTTAACCCACAGGGCTGTCAAGTACAACTTGAGATAAAACCGAAGGCATCAGAACAGTGCCTGGCACACAGTTAGCACTCAATAACAGCTTGCTGTTATTAATTCCTCCTTCGTGAAATAAATGGGACCAGTGTCCTGTCCCTTACCTTGTCCAAAACGGGAGAGAACTCAATAGGTACACTTTTTTAAGGGCCTAGGCCCACAGTAAGTACTCAATAAATACTAGTTTCCTCATTAGAGATTAATTATTACTAAGCTATAATGTTGTCATTTAATAATTTATCCCTCACCAAGAAATCATCCTGACTCCCCACAGCTCAGTCCCTACGGAAGACTGCCACTGTCCAAAGTCACAGGATCGGAGGCCAGCACTGAGATTTCCACCCAGTCTCCTCTCTTCAAGCTCGGGCTGACAAAGATGCTGCTAGCAAAATGATGCCAAAGAAAGTATGTGGAGACAGTCAACTAGATTTAAGTTCATTTTCTGTAGCTTGGGGTCAGAATCGACTGAAGCACTCTGGTGATCAAGTTTTCTCCAATTCCCTATTCCACGCATTAGCTTGCTGACAGAAATTCACTGCGGTATTTAAAGTGGCAGCCATCACAACTAACTCAAATTGTATTGGCTTCCCCAATGCTGAAATGCTCTGCTGAAACCATCAATTGGCCAATTCGGAGATAACGTGGAGGCTGAAATTCCCTGTCATGCTGTAAACCCCCCTCAGAAACGGCTCACCAGCTCGCCCAGAGCTGCAGGCCAGAGCTGCCTCGTGTAACCCAAGTGGGCTGGTAGAGCGGGATCTGGAGGGCAGGAGGATGCCACTGCCAAGAGGACGAGCCTCCAGAGAGAGGATAACATTTTCTACTGGAAGCCTTCTAAAAGACAGTGCACACGCCTGACACCAGGCCTGCCCACTGGGCCGTCTGCCGCCGCCCCCCCGCCCTGGTGCAGGCCAGGCAGCCAAAGCCACAGCCAGCACACGGCGTCTCCCAAAGAAAGCTGCAAGATTCCTGAAGGATGGCACGGACACAGGCAAGGCACCCACACCAGCCTCTTAGGTAAGGTTTTCTAAAGCCAGTGGCCATGGACTGGCTGCCTTTCCAACCCGCGCTAAGCCTTGGTTTCCCAAAACGGGAACTGAGAGGCTCCTGCCTGAAACACATTCCATGATTTGATGGCCCGTTCAAATTCAAAACAGCCTTCTCGAAAGGCGACCACGAAGGGCAAGGCGACCACGGCACAGCATATGCACATTCCCTTACTCAACTCCCAGGAAGCTGAAGAGGCAGAAAGAATCTGGCCTGGTTTGGCATACTACACTGCAAGGGAGGAACAAACCAAGGCACAGAAAGGCCAAATGAATCGCCAAGGCCCAAGGTCATCTGAAGGAATCGGCCTGGGCACCCCGGTCCAAATCTTGTATACGCTCCATGACACTGCATTAAGTCCCCAGCATCCAATGACACAGAGCCAGGCTGGCGGCAGCACTCAGGTGAAACAGCCACCAACCTAACTCGATCCACTCAGCCCACAACACTGCAGCCGGCATCCTGGTGGGGGAGCCTGCCACCCCACAGCCTCCCCTGTCAAGCAGCTTCTGTGACTGGGGAAGGAGGAGTGAGGAAAAGCCTAGACACTGAGAGGCTCCAGGGAGCAGCGTGCTTCTTAAGGTCAGAGGACTGTGAAACACAAGCAAAGTGTCAGCACTTTATCAGAACCCACAAAGAGTCAGGACACAAAGCCTACCCCAGGAGCTGTGCAAACAGATGTCACTAGGAGGGGACAGGGAATTTAGGAGGCTGGACCAACCTAGGTCAGACAGGATGTCCTGCCACCTACTCTCAGGATCCTCTCTGCATGATCCGGACAACACCCTCGAGGGCAGAGGACCCCTCAATCATAGACAGGCAGGAAGAGCTGCCTCATCCCAGCTGGCAGGGCAAGCTGCAACCTGGGCCTTGTCTAGGATTTACGTGGACTGTTCTGAGAAGCAGGCCATCCACCCCTACCACTCAGGCACCCATGCCCTGCACAGCCTCTGGAGTGTGAACCAGCCACAAACCCCACTCCTTCAAGTGGGGACTACTGCTCCTCACACGCACTCACAGCATGCACTGAGCGCCTGCTGCAAGTTCGACAGAATAAAAATATGGCAGCAAACCAGAGACACAAACACCCTGAGTACCCAGGAAGCATGAGATGCAGTGGGGAGAGAGTTTCCCCACAACTCTCCAAGTAGGAATTATTTCCTTCTTATTACAGATCTGGAAACAGGCTCTGAAATTGCTTATCTCTTGACCCAAGTCACCCAACCTGAAAAACCAAGATTCCGCCTCAGCTCTGTCAGAGGCAGTGTCTTTCAAATTTTAGGTTGAGACTCACAATGAGGTAAATTTTCATGGTAAAAACTCAAGGCACACGTACATTTACAGGCACTCATAAGTCACTGAAAACCGACATTTCCAGAAACAATACTTATGTTGATTCTGTGTAGCACAGTTTCTTTTTTTGTAATTGCCAGTCATGACCCACTAAGTTGATTCTCGATGCACTAATGGGTCACAACTCCCTCTGCAAAACAATGCTTTTCCACACACCACTTGTCCATCTTCATTAAAAAGTGTCTTGAACGTGCTTGATGCCTGGGCAGGGATCAAATCCTTCTCATTTCTCAGGGCACGAGAGAGTCTGGCTCACTGACCTCAGGGTTTATTCAAGACTTTGTAGCATGGGCCCAGGGACATGGGTAGCAGGCAGGGATGAAGATGAAGTTCCTGCCCTCAAGGAGTTTTCCGTCCAGAAAGCAGAGAGGAAGTGACTCAACCTCAACTCAAACAACCCTCCTTCTAGACAGCAAGTCACAATAGAGAAAGAGAATTAGGGTTAGTTATGAAGTTCCTGAGGGAAAAAACAAAGGGTGGGCTTCCCTTGGGGTTGCAGGCTCTACGGAAGGACCAGTGGGCACAGGAGTAAAAATGTCCCTCTCACATGCTACGGCACCAAACATAACCACAGGCAGGGCTCAAGGCAGCTGAGGACAGAGCTGCTCCAGGTGCTTAGAACAAGTGGCTGGAAGAGGAAAAACTCAGGCACCAGGCAGGGGCATCCACACACCATTCATTCATCCTCTCAAGTGCCAGGCCTGGTGTGGAAGCTGCCTATGTGACCCCTCCAGCCCCATCGCTTGGGACCCAGACAGAGAATCAACAGGTGGGTGAGCACACGATAGGCCACGCTTCACTATTGTCCACTCACACCTTGAGGCCCTTCTGCTGCCACCCCCCTCACATCAGTCACTAAGAACACTGGCCATGAAAACACGACTTCCGCCAGGCTGGAGGTGAGGAATGAAGCAGCGCTCGGGCGTAGCTCAGAGATAGAGCACCTCCCTAGCAAGCTCAAGCCCCTGGGTTGAATCCCCAGCACTGCAAAAAACAAAAAATTAAATGGATAGCACTTACACTGTGCCAGGCACTACTACACATGCATTGTGTGTGACAGCACTCATGTAATCCTCATGACAGTCTTATAGAGTAGGTAAGGAAACTGTATTAACCATTTCCCGCTTGATGAAACTGACACACAGAGGTTAAGGTGTCCAAGTTCACACAGCTAAAAGGTACAGGAAGTCACCACGAGGCAAAGGAAAGAGCCAGGACTGGGTTTGTAGGCTTGAGTCCTACTGGTTTCCTCTCTGGGCCTCAGTTTATCAAGCTGTAAGACGACCAGGTGACCTCAACTTCTACTATCTGCAATCCTACTGTTTTTATCTAGGATCAGTACACATCCCACCACCACACCAGGGTGGGACTGTTTCCCACCTCCCTGTCCTGACCCTCTCTGCATGGTGGTCCCCAGAGCAAGGTCATTCCACATGACTCTTTCTAACCATTTCTCACATCTTGGGCTGCATCTGGCTCTTCAGTAGACACACAGGGCTATTGCCTGGCTGCCATGACACTCAGCAGCATCCTGAACGCCTGCTCTAGGGGCCAACTGACTGAGGCTTCGGACTCACCTAGAACTCCAAGAGAAAGGCCTATGTCACAACCAGCTTCCCAGGGGCCGCAATGGCCAACTCAAGACCTCTCATCAGCTCAGCTCCTCCACAAGGCTCATTCTGGAACCCCCTTGCTGAGGCAGAAAGTCAGGTGAGGCCTGAGCACCTCCCAGAACAGGGTACATGCCAAAGCAGATGACACAGGATCTCTAACTTAGGACTGTCTGTCTGCTCATTCCTATCAACAGTTACACAGCACAACTAGCTTTCCCCAGTTGGTTTTCCAGGCCTTCCTCAGCCACCCCCACTGTGGGCTGCACAAGACAGACCTTGTGCCTGACAGGGAAGAGACAGACCTTGAGAATGAAGGTCCCCACAGCTAAGGGGGACATGAGGCTGAAATTCAAACCTAGACCCCTGCTGATGTCAAGTCACAAGCCCTCTGGGCCTTACTGTTCAGCTATGTGGTGACACACGCAGGCGTGGCAAGGGACCACTCTGTCCAACATAGATAAGGCACAGACACCTCAGGGCGGGATTTATCAATGCCAGCCTGTGGCAGGACCATCAGTTCTGCCCCTCACAAGGGTGAAACAAGATGGCTAGGGTGGAGGAAAGGCACCCCACAACACATCAGGATGCATCGGCACAGAAGCCATCACCGGGAAAGCCAAGCACCCTTTCCCTAGGGTCAACTTGCCTTCCAAAAAAACATGTTATTAAAAGTTTTTCTGGAAAAACTTCAGGGCTGTAAAGGGCAAGGAAATAAACTCACCAAGCACTAGCCAGAGAGATAAGCATCTCACCTGTATATATCACTTAACCCTCACAGCAACACGGAGGGATCACCACTCCCTGTCATGCAGATGGAGAAACTGAGGGTCCCAAAGTCCACCCCACCAGTAAATTACAAGATTGAAGATGAATTCAGTATGAGTCCAAGCTACCAGCCAGAGCCCAAACCCTTCAAATTCCAGAGGATTCAGGGCCCAGAAAAAGAAGAGAATATCATGAAGGGACACATACCTACAACTCATCTCACTGAGACCACAGAAAACCCCACTCCCCTGGCAAATCAAAAACAGACATTATTGTTTACTTGCCGTCAACTCCCAGCAACACCTATTAAAGGAGTTTGTGAATCATCTAGTGCACTTGTGCCATGGTCAAAATTATTACCAAGCTAAAAAAGATTAGTTTTTCTAAATATTCTAAACCCTCAGATGCTATTATAAAGGCTACCGCTAATATAACATTTCTGTTATCTTCGCAGACAGGCCTCAAGCACACACCCCACCACTTCTCTCTCTTAAGAGTCAAACGGCTGGGGATTTAGCTCCGTGGTTCCAGCTCCTGCCTTGCAAGCACAAGGTCCCAAGTTCAATCCCTGGTACCAAAAAAAAAACCTCAAACACACCCACTCACACAGGTGGGAGGTCGAGGCATGGGCCATCACCCTGGGCCCAAGGTCCCCACTACAGAACTGCCCCTTACAAAACAGACCTGACCTAAGAGACTGCAGGGATAGCTGGGTGTTTCCTGGCTCCCTTCAAATGTTGGCTGGCACAGGACAAACTCGCTGTCCAAGTTTGCAAATGCTTAGCTAACAGAGATGGCATTATGCAAAAGGCTAGTGCAGGCCAGGGATTTAGCTCAGTGGTCTCACCGCCTGCCGTGCAAGCGCAAGGACCCAAGTTCGATCTCCCGTACCAAAAAAAAAGGTTAGTGCACACTGCTGGTCTGGGAATTCAAAAGAAGTGACCACGGCCAAAAACTCTGTTTGGGTCCCAACCGCTCCCCCACCCCACCTCCCTGCCTTGAAATAAAGGACAAGGATTTGCAATTTGGGGTCTTGCTGCCACTTGAAACCCATTAAGGTGGCCACATTGCCTGAATCCTGGCAACATGCAATTCCAGTTCCTCATTTAATGTTTAATTAGCTACTGATGGAAGAGTCTGGCAGCCTCTGGGGTTAAGAGGAATTGAAGAAAACAGAGTAGGAGCCCAAGAGGGGACTCAATACAAAGTCTAAGCTCCAAGGGAATGGGGGAGGGAAAAAAATTATGCATATGTTTTGTTTTTTAATCTGCCACACAAGGGTGCCAAGGGTCAGAGCCAAAGGCAGGCTGTGAACTTGCCAGGACCGCTGGGCAGATAGCTAGGCTGGCTTATCGCAGGGGACAACACTCCCCCAGCTCCCTGGAGCCCAGCTTCAGGCCTCCTCCTCCTCCTCCTCCCAGTGGGCTCTGGGGGGGCGTGGACACTCCCTGTTGGCAGGAACCTCAGCTCAGCACATCCAATGAGAGCCCTCTCAAATATCACTTTGCTATTTCAAACCCACCAAGGACGCTGGGCCCCTGCCACATGGCCACAAATACCTCAGCACCCGCCCACACCCAAGACTCTGGGGCACTTTCCTGCGTTAACCAATCCTCCTGGAGACGGTCTCCCAGCTGGAGGTGGAGGAATCAGCAGAGTCCTGCTGGATGCAAGCACAGGGTTAAGAGAGCAGCCCAGCTGAAAGGGGCCATGGATCTTCAAAGCAAGGAAACTGAGGCCAGCAGGGAAAACCTGCCAAGGTTACAGGATGTCACGTCCATAACACTAGGGGCCACTGGGGGTTCTGGGGTTTAGAGCAGCAGCCCATGAACCTCCTGAAATCATGTACAAAGTCTCTTTTACAGGAACACATGCATTTTCTGGAAAGAAAGTCCATAGCTTTTATCACATCTTCCTTGTCAAAAGTGAAGAGCCAGGCCGGGGATTTAGCTCAGTGGTTTCACCGCCTGCTGCACAAGCGCAAGGACCTGAGTATGATCCCCAGTACTAAAAAAAAAAAAAAAAAAAGTGAAGAGCCACTGCACCACGACAGCCTCCTTCCCAGAGGCCAGCCTCACCTCTGCCAGGCACTGTGCCGCCTACCACACAGGACTCCAGTTTCATCCTGAACACTCTCTTCTTCAGGGGCATAGGTAGGGCACCAAACAAGTCCCAGGCACACTGTGGGTCGGGGTGAGTCCCCTCCTTGTTCTTCAGGAATTATCTATCGAATGAACGGTCAAGAGCTGAGCGCTGGAACTTGAAAGACAGGAAATCTCCAGCCCCAGCTCTACCACCTCCTAGCTACCTGCCCTTGCACAAGGGCCCAAAACTCCAGACCTCAGTTTCTTCATCTGTGCAACTTGGTGAGATTTAACAATAAAAACCCAGCCAATAAGGCAGCTGTGAGGCCCAAGCACAAGCACATCTGTGAAAGTGTTACAAAAAGCAGAGCAGACAGGACCCTGCAGTGCTCCCCAGCACTTGACCCTCTGGCCACTGCAGCGCTGACCTATCCCATGCATTTCTTGCCACCAAAAGAAGACACAAAACTAGCTCCTAAGAGGAGGAAAAGAACCACTGGTGGTCCAAGAAGGCACCAGAGACCTTCTGCCTACAGGAGGTCCAAGAAAGAGACACGTACAGCTGGGAGCATCCTATCTGCAAAAGGCCAGGCCAGAACAGTGTGGAAGGGAATCCGGCAGAACCACCCAGCAGGACTCCATGAGCCCCCTCAGCACTCTTAAGAAGCTCTGCTCCAGCCTACAGGGAAGAGCAAGGATACCATACCAGGGCCTGGGATCCTCCTCCCACGGCCTCAGGCACTCCTGATTTAGGGCAAACCCATCTCTCAGAAAAGTCCACTTCAGACCCTGAATCCCCAGCATTCCACACTGTATGTGGTCAACATCAGGGCTAATAAAACAACGAGCTGAGAAAACCCAAATGGCCAGGTGTGAGGGGAAAATAGACAGTGACTCAAATAAAAACTCACTAAGTCAAGGACAGTTCACGCCCCCTCCCTGCTGAGTTGCTGAACTCCCTCCAAGCCCACTGGTCTGGCCTTGACCGGGGAGTGGCCTCAGAGATGGCCCAACCCCTGACCAGCCATGAGGAAGAGAGCTTATAGCATCACTTCACAGAGAGCCAGGACCAGGACTTTCCATCTGAGATCCTTTCCACCCCACAGCCATCAGGGACCTCTCCTCCTCCATGCCCCATAAGCATTCACTATCCACCAAAGACTGGGTCTGGTATCCAGAATATCTAACTCTCTTTGATAAAAAAACACAAGACCAGTTAACACTCTTATTTACACTTTGACTGATTTCTAAAAAGGACTTAAGACAACTAGTTAACTGATATTAAAATCACCTTGCTCAAGCTCACTCACAAAATTTAAGCAAAGAGAACATCTTCTTAGGGCGCCCCCTCAGCCATTGCATTAGCATATGTGCCTACTATGCGCAAGGCACTATGGAAGCTAGAGATAAATAGTTCACGGTCTCTACCACAGAAAAAATTAATAAGCTGCAGCTGGAAAGACAAACCTGAAGAAGTTAGCCAGAATGGTGCAAACAAATGATACCTGCAGGAAGCCTGTGGGGCTGAGACAGGCAGTGTTACGAATACCAAATCTGGAGTCAGTCAGGACCTGTCTCTGCATCCTAACTCTAGGATGATTAACCTCTCAGAGCCTCAGCTTCTTCAGCTACAAAATGGAATCAGCAACATCCTTTCTCTCACTGCAGACATGAGGGATCGATCCCACAGCGGTTAGTGCACAGCCCAATACATGGAGCACGGACAAGGACTCCACATAGGTGGCTTTTGTGAACAAGGAGGTGGAAGGGCCTGAAAACTCTCATGAAGTCCTCCAAGAAGGAGAAATGAAAAGATGGATAGGATTTGAGTGGACAGAGAGAAACACATCCTAAGCAAGAGGAAGGGGTCCAGTAAAAAGCTATCACAGTGATTCTAGCAAGAAGGAACCAAAGCTAACTAGATGGCACACATGGAAATGGGAAACTAGATGAAGATCTGAGGACAGACAGAAAAGGGCATTTCTTTTCTTAGTTTTCTGCCTTGGTGTAAGTGTGCGGTAGTAAGGATCAAACCTTCAGGCCAGCACTTTACCACGGAGCTAAAGCCAGTTTTTCTGTTGCTGCTTTTCTCCTGTCCACCCCTCCAACTCAAGCCCACCCCTTAATTACTTCAAAATCTCTGTTCCCCCTCCCTCACAACCTGACTCGCAGGAAACCCAACACCAGATAGATCCCAATCTAGGAAAAAGGAAGATTTTGATCCTCAAGCCTATGAATCATGGGCCACCATCAGCATGATCTCATCTCTGGTAGCATCTTCTAAATGTCCACACCAACCTCAGCAATCTACACAATGCTGTTGCCATTCCTCAACAAGTTACAGACAGCAAACCCATGGGCCAGCTTCGGCTGTTACCATGTGGCTTGAAGATGGCAGAACACACCGTAAGTTACCAAGGAGAGGCTCACTTTACCAGAGCACCAAACTTGGTTAAAAATCTTTAGCTTCCCTGAAAGGTACTCTGTGAAAACAGCATAGATCTCAACTGATATCAAGAGACTGGTTTAGCCAGACATAGTGGTACACCCTGTATCCCAGCTACTCAGGAAGCTAAGGCAGGAAGATTATAAATTCAAGGTCAGCCTAGGCAGCTGAGCAACACCATGTCTCCAAATACAATTTGTTTGTTGCTTTGTAGTACAAGCTGGCACTGAACTTACTCTGTAGCCCAGGCTGGCCTCAAACCTGCAGCAATCCTCCTGCCTCTGCCTCCCAAGTGCTGGGATTACAGGCATAAGCCACCACACCTGGCTCAAAATACAATTTTTTAAAAAGGTGTAGGAGGGCCTGGTATTTAGCTCAGTGGTTCCGGACCCTGCTTTGCAAGCACAAGGCCCTGAGTTTGATTCCTGATACCAAAAAAAAAAAAAGAAAATATAAAAAGGAGTAGGATGTAGTTCAGTGGTAAAGCCCTCACTTAACATATGCAAGGCTTTGAGTTCAATCTCCAGTACATCCCCCCCAAAAAAGAGACCTGTTTGAAATAAGCTCTCCCACCCATTCGCCTGCTGTAAAATGAAACCAGGTGCATGTAGTCAAAGATTAACGACATAGGGTTGGCTGTCCATAGATGCTTTTTTTTAAGGCAAGATTCTTACAGGTAGAAAGGTCAAATCCACCAACTATTTTTACATGGCTACTGTTCCTCTTAGCCTCTGCCAAGCTCCAATTCAGGAAACCCTACAATCAGCACCCCAGGATTTTCCCAGAAGAACCACATCAGCATGAACCAGTCACCTCTCCTGTTTACTACTAAAAGTTCACCAGGTCACAAGGACCACTCACCAGCTTCCTTCTCTACCCTGGAGGGGCACAAGAACCGGTCGATTTCCTCAGCATTCTCCTCCAAGGGCATTAACTTTTCAGTCACAACAAAACTCCATCACATCAAATATGCTCAAAACCAGTGAGCCTCCAGATCAGTCTGAACTCCTCCTCCTACAGGAAAAATTTTCACCGTGAAAACATTCATGGCATTGGGATCAGACCACTTGACATTCACCCAGATGGGCTCTTATCTCGGGTTAGTTTCAAACTCCATGTGCAGGGGATACAGACGGGCTGGCTGAGCAGGTGGGGCCATATGACATCACAATACCAACTTCCGCGCACAGAGCATGGGACCATTCTAACCCACCTCATAACAAAGACCAAGACCAAAGAGATCACCTACCCGGTGCGCGCACACACACAGTCATCCATCCACACCGCCAACAGGAAGCGAAAACTAGAAGGAGGCCAGGAAGGACCTTCTAGCACCTCCTTTTCCACTTTTTCCCAGCTGATCTTAGAGCTCACAAAGCCTGACTCCAACCCAGGTTGAGTGTCTTGTTTTGTTTTGTTGTAGTACTGAGTATGAACCCTTAGCACTGGGCTACATCCCTTCATGAGGTAAGGTCTTGCTAAGTCACTAAACTGCCCAGGCTGGGCTTGACCTTGGAATCCTCCTGCCTCAGCCTCCCAAAGGGCTGGGGTTATGGGCATGTGCCGTACCCAGCTTTTTTTTTTTCTGAAGGGGATTGCCATGATAGATGGAAACAGGGCAGATATCTCTCTCATAAAAACTTCATAAATCTTGGGCCGGGGATTTAGCTCAGTGGTTCTACCGCCTGCCTCGCAAGCGCAAGGACCCGAATCTGATCCCTGGTACCAAAAAAAAAAAAACTTCATAAATCTTAAGAAACTCATGTAAGGAGAAAATGAATCATAGGCTAGAAGACACTACACCTGATGAAATTAACTGTTAATTTTAAGAATATTGTGGACACAGGATTATGGACTGAGTATCTCAGACCTTACACTGTCTTTCTGGACACGACGTGACACCCACCCACCTCACACATTCACACGTACCTACCTCCTCTGTAATTTCAACAATTGCTATCTGGAAAATAGGGCAATCGTCCATTCCACCAAAATCTCACACAACCTCCCTGCCTATTCCAAAATCAAAGTTTTGCTGGGGATTTAGCTCAGTGGTTCCGGTGGCTGCTTCATAAGCGCAAGGTCCCAAGTTCAATCCCCAGTACCAAAAAAAACAAAAGAACAAAAAAAACCAAAGTTTCACAGTTGCTTCTTTTTTGGTTGCAGACACTTTTCTCTTAAGCCAACACCAAACAGGCTCAGCCCCTCCCAGCTAACTGTCCACTCCCAAAGGGAACCTCACAGTCTAAGCCCTGCACAACACCATTCAATTCTCCAGATAGGTATCTTCACTCTTTTGCATAATTACAGCCTTGTGAAATGCTGCTCACCAAATCAGAACACCAAGTGCAGAGTAGGAGCGGAGCAGAGGGCAGCAGAGAGGTGGGTGTGCAGGAGAACGGGAAGGCAAGGAAAAAATAGAGACCACTGCCAATTGGTGGTGTGTTTGCTTTTGGTACTAAAGAAGTTAGAGCTATCCAACCCTGTAATTACTGCCAGGATTAAAAATCTGTTACTCACATAATCATGAAAGGCTTTCGCTTCACTTGAATGTTCACAAGTGTCTCTCCTTTCAGGAGCTGCACAGTAAAGGTCCCAAAATACACTGTAAGTTGAAAAAAATAAAATAAGATCAGATTACTAATGATTACTCGTGTACACAACATCGAGTGCATAACACGTGACACTAACAGCGCGGGGTCTCCCAAAGGCTTCGTCCCACCTTATCAGCTTCCACTGGGCAAACTGAGCCTAGAAAACAAAACAAGGCAAGCATCGTAATAAAAACAGCAGCTTCCACCTACCAAGCATCCGACACGAGCCCGAAGCCTGATACCAACAGCCGCCACACACTTCACATGTGGGACCACTAAAGCTTAGAAGGGTGAGCACAGCCCACCCAGAGGCACCCAGGGAGGAATCTGGCTGAAAACCTACGCTTACCTCCTTCTACCTCGACCCAAACCAAAATAGCTGCGCAGTATAAAAAGTTTAAGTTGGCAAAGTCAGGACCCCACTGTGATTCTCTCCTACACGGCACTCTGGGCAACTCTACCAATGAGGGACCCTTAAAGGGTCTTCATCCCAGAGCCCACACCCCACCCTCCGCCACCCACCAAGAAGAGGCTGGGGACAACAGTGAATCTTGGTCCCTCTCACTGAGACACAGCCCTCTTTGGAGCATACCTGTCCAGCAAAGAGTGGGGACAATAGGGCAGACTCAGAAGCACCGCCCCAGCCTCACTGCAATTCTGGATGGCCAGTCAGACACTTTGTTCAATAAGAGGACAAACAAGTCCTTTGCCAACCAGGTGAGCATTAACAAAGGTGGGGTGGTCACTGGTATTAACAAGGCACCTTAGAGACATTCTAAACCGCGCACCATGGCCCAGGGCATAGCGGGCGCTGGGACTGAGGACTGCTACTGCCTCAAAATCCAGTGCTCCTGTCCCCATCACAGCCAGCTCCAGTCCCCAGACAAGCATCTCATTCAAGGGGCATGAAAGATGCACCTGCCCTCATCCGATCAGCTCACTGCTTCCTCTGTTGCTCAGTGTCAAATCGCGTAAGGCAACTTCTAACAAACCGGACCACAGCCACTCACTCACAGCCAGCACACCCTGAGCCCAGCAACAGAGTTCCTGGATGGAGAAAGTTCTGGAAAACCACAGCTGCAGAGTGGGGCTGGAGAATGTTTCTTTCTACCTCCAGAGCTGCATGCTGCATCACCTCCTCCACACAGAAACCATCTTCCAGACTTCAAATTCTCAGTCACATCAAGGAACTTTCACTCAAAGCCAATCGAGGGCAATGGGACAGCCAACCCTATCCACACACAGCCCTCCAAAACCAACTGTAGCCAACCTACCGCCCTCTCCTACAGGTGCAATCTTTGCACCACACCGGATACCTCCAATACGGCTGTTAGGAGGCTGGTAGAAGTAATTAAAAACTCATTTTCTCCGCACAAGTTAGAACAGACACTTCATCTCCTGCTGTTCAAAGAGACTTGAAACAGTAACCTGAGCTGGCGGTCAGGTAAATGTGCTAAGATCCCAACGACTCGACACTCCGTTTTCCTGAACTCCACCAAAATATCAAAAGCTACTCTGCTTTCTTTTTCTTTTCAAAAAGATGTCAAAGACTCCACCAACTGGTCCCACAAAACACCCAGGTTACATACTCGTGACAACTTGCTCCCTTCGACCCTAAGCCTCCCTCCTGCTGCCTGCCACAAACCCCATGCTGAGACCAGTGGTGCAGGGTTCAGAGGCCTGGGGAGAGGGTCTAAGAGAGGAGACAGCCCCTGACTGCAAGTGGCAGGCACCCCACAAGGCCAGCTGCAGCCAGCTGAGGGTCTTGGTGAAATTTAAAGCCTTGTGGTTCCTGGGATGCTGAGGGAGGGGGGCAAGGACAGGAAGGTCCAGTCACTCTGAATCAGAATCCTCACAGGAAATGCAGCCCTTTCTTGCTTTTTCTCAGAGTGCCTGAACAAGGCCCAGTAGATGTTCTCTCTTAAGGTCTGGAGCATACCGAAGAACAAGGTAGGGACAGGCCAGTTATTGTGCAGCCCTGGTGTCCTCTCCACTCTGCCCCACTCCCACGCCTCTCCAATTAAAGCAGCATGCAGGACTTGACAAAAACCCTTCCAGTGACCCACAGCAAGTCGGAAAAGGAAGGAGTTTCTACCCTGGCACCACAAGGTTTAATGAGTGCTCCGTAGAAGACAGACACCAGGAAAAAACTTTGGACAGCAGCCTCTTCTACCCTTTCCTCCATGGCCAGGCCAGGTCTAAACCCCAGGGGTACCTCACAGGACCAGGAGTAGGTGGCCTGCTCCAGGCCTGTCTTTGTTCACTTAGACCCAGGGATGGAACGAACACACACACACACACACACACACACACACACACAAACTATCACAAACTTACCACCACCACGAGTGCAGAAACCCAGGCGGCTCTCCCAGCGTGATGTTTTTTTCCCATCGAATCTGGAAAAGAGGGAGCAGAGACAGCTTAGAGCAGAGGAGGGGCCTCAGGGGCTTCTAGGAGCCAAAAGGCTGTGAAGACCAACTAACAATAAATGCCAAAAGGTGATAAAAATTCAAAATGGTGGCCACAGTGGCTGCTCCTGAAAACAAAGGCTCTAAGAATAGTGGGGAGGAGGGGGTGTCAAGAAACTGGATGCTGGGGAGTCCCACTCACCTCGGACAAGAAGGTCTGTGCAGATTTCTGTGCTCCTACATGCAGTAAGTATTCATAGACGTATAAAGCTAACCTGGAAAGCGGACAAGAGCAGAGAGAAAGGAAAGGGTTAGGTACACCGGGTGCTCGTTTTAGGCCTTGCCATCTGCTCTGTCTGCTCTGTCCCATTGTGACGGAGACCAGAGGTGAACTGCTAGCCCGTCCCAGGCAGGGCCACTTAGGGAGAGGGTACCAGGTACAACGCACTGACTCTAGCCGCGGGGCTAGAGACCAGACCCCGAACTTGAACTTACAAGTGGTGTCGAGGCCAAACCCACCTAGGTCTCTCAAACTCACTGACCACCCGAGCCACTCTCCTCCTCCCCACCAATTCCTGCCCGCCGCCTTCGTTCCAGCTTCGGGGTCTGAGCACACTCAGCCGCGGTCTGGGTGCTCGGTCTGGGTGCTCGACGCGCTCTGGAGAAGGAAGCAATGCGCCGCCCGCACCGCCTCCCCCTGAACAACTGTCCTCCAAGCCCGAAACCAAGACGGCGCCACCGTCCCTGCCCAGCCCGGTGCAGAACAGGAGGCGAGGCCGTGGGCAGGGACGGGCGAGCGCTGCTGGCCGAACAAAGCCCCCGGCACGCACTCCTCACACCGCGGGCGGACAAAAGGAGCCTTCGGGGCTGCAGAAGCCACGCGCCTCCTGCCCGCGCCCGGTGGGCAAAGTGTGGCCGCCGCGGCGAGAGCCCCAACCGACGAGAGCGCACGGGCTCGCCACGGGACCTCGCCCACCCCGCGTCCCCGCATCCGCGGCACCAGGTGCCCGGCGCGCGCTGCCCCCGCCGCCCCTTCCCGGCTCCCAACAATGGGGTCCCCCACGAGTCGCCGCGGCCCGGAGCATGGGCCGGGAGGGCGCGCGCGGCCCCGCGCCCAGGGGAGCGGCCCCGGCCCCCGCCGCCCACCTGCCGCCCACCGCCCGCAACCCAGGCGCGCGGCCGCCGCTCGCAGTGGGCTTACTTTTCCCGAGCCTGCCCGTCCGAGGGCACCGCCGAGCCTTTGCCTTTGGCAAACATGGTCTGCAGAGAGGAGGGCGCCGAGCCCCGCCGCCGCCGCCGCCGCCGCTACCGTCCGGCTGCCCCGCGCCGCCCGCTCCCGGCCCCCTCCCGGCGCTCGCCCGCTCGCCCGCCGCGTTCCCTCCCTCCGGCGCTGGCTCCGCGCTCTCTCCAGCTGTCAAAGCGTCAGCCCGGGCCGCGGCCCCATCGCCCTGGAACTCCTCCCGCGCCGGCTCGGCCTCGCTGTTCCGCCGCCCGCCCGGCTGCCCGCGCTCGCCCGCTCGCTCGCTCGCTCGCCCGCAGCCCGCCCAGCCCGCGCCGCCCTCCGCGCCTCCGGCCCCGCTGCCGCCGCCGCCGCTGGTCTACTTGGAGCTCAACCGAACGTGGCTGCCCGGGCAGGGAGCGCGGCGGGCGTCCACGCCCCGCGACGGACGGGCGCCTCGGCCAATCGGCGCGCGGGGGCGGGCCCGGCGGCCGGGAGGGACGCCCACTCGGCGCGGCCGCTGCAGTCCGCCGCGGCACCGGCCGGGGGTGTCCGGGGGCGAGCCTCGGCCTGGGACGACGCGGGGGGTTCGGCCGGCGCTCCCGCGGCGCGCACGGCGGGGACAGGGGGCACAGACCCGGGCGCCGCGCCCGCGCCCTCCTGCGTGCCCTCTAGCTTCTCCGCGCCGCTTCCCTGCCGCGGCCGGCGCCCGCCTAGCCCGGATCGCGCCCTCCCTCCCTGGGGCCCGCCGGCCTCCGCTTGCCCTGCGGGGCTCCCGAGCGCCGGCAGCGGCTGCACGCTGGGACCTGGGTGGCTCGAGCGGGCGCCAGGCGCGCGGCTGCTCCTTCACTAGATCGTTAAAATACTTTGGAAAACCCCAAACAAGCCGCGCGAAAATGGCCCTTAGCGTGCTTTGGGGAGCCCCGGGGGTAGAGGACGGGGCACTTGGGCTAAGAGGAGGGAGAGTGACTTCTCCCGAATTCCCAAGGTTTGCCAACCGTGGCAAGTTAGCCCCTCGGCTTTCCACGGGAAAGACTGTTGTTCGCGGATGGGGCGGGGGCCCTCACTTGGGCGCCCCACGGCTGAAAATGCGCCCCGCAGAAATCTGCAAACTTCAAATAAATAGGGCTAAATTGGGGAGAGGGGGACTTGAGTCGGGCGAGGGGGGAGGGGAAGCTTCCATTGTCAGTGACCCAGGTGTACAATGGGAAATTGAAAGGGGGGCTGGCGGAGTGACCCAGCTATTTGCTGCTGATACCCTTCTAGCCACTCCGAGAGCCCCGAAAACACACTGGGTGCCTCTCATGGGATACTCTTAAGACCAGAAACCGGCGAAATAGGGGAAGGCGCCCCCATTTTCAGACTGTTTTAGAGCGCGGCTCTCTTTAAATGTGGTAAAATACAGTCGGTACTGTCCCTTTAAAAGAGTCAAGCAGAAAAAGCTGTGTAAGCGCTGATTGGCTGCCTGTTTGGATACATCTTTAGGGGAGCCTTGAAACTGTTAGCCTAGGTTGATTTTTTTTTTTTTTAACTGCGCTGTTCCAATAAACAAGTAACGCCCCTCCCCCTAACATGCCTCGCACCAAACAATTAAAGGATAGGTCAGTGTCCTGGGGAAAACACGTTTCAAGTAGAAAAACTCCGAAGTAGATTTCAAGAAAATAAACAATAATTCTCTACATTAAAGTTTGCTTATTTTGCTCTACAGAAGAGAGAAAAGGGGGCTTTTAAAAGAAATGCCCCGCAGCCAAAGGATCTGCCTGCATTGGTTCAGAAAGGAGACTGGGTGCATTTTTGGAAGAATGTTTTGCTCAGTGTAACAGCCTCCCTAAATTTGAATACAGCCAGGCCCTACAGACACCTCTGAATTCACCCTGCTCTCTGCCAGGGACCCAGAGCTCACAAGGGAAAGAGACAGAAAAGGGGAAACATCCTGATCCCCAGCTTTGGGGAGACTGCTAGCTCCTAGTTGAAAGGTTGTTTTGCTAATGAAGGAAGCATGGAGGTTGGAAGGGAGTTGAAATACAACGATAGGGGAGAGAAGGAAATAATTACAGTTATTTTTTCCCCTAGGCGCTTTAATTTAATAGGGCTAACTCAAGGTACCTGAGAGCCTGCACTAATTAAATCGGCCTGCTGTACCCTTCCCAGGACTTCATTCTACTCCTGATGGTCTGGGACTGGCCAGGGATGGCTTGTCAACAGACTGACTCACAAGATGCCTGACTCATCTTGTGCCTGCAAAGGCCCACAAACTGAGGATGATGGCTGGGTCCCAGCTGAAGGAAGGCACTGACCTCTCTGGCCCATTCCTAGGGCAGCCTCTCCCAGGCTGCCATCCACTGTCAGTGTCCAGGCTGCTACAAAGCACAGCCATCTGCACCTCAGGTTCCTTGCCTGTCAGATGGCAAAGGGGGTAAAGATCTTTTAATATCTCCATGGTCTGATGTCCTATGACATTATAATTTCCCTTCTAGCCAGGTGTGGTGATGCATGCGTGTGATGTAGGAGGCTGAGGCAGGAGGATCGCAAGTTCAAGCCCAGCCTGGGCAACTTAGGAATTTAGCAAGACCCTGGCTCAAAATTAAACAAAACAAAACAAAACAGGCCAGGGGATTTAGCTCAGTGGTTCCATTGCCTGCCCCACAAGCACAAGGACCTGAGTTCGACTTCTGGTACAAAAAAAAAAAATCCAAAGGGCTGGGGATGTAGCTCAGTGCAAAAGTCCTGGGTTCAGTTGCCACTACCACTTTTTTAAAAATCCCTTTGGGCCAAGGATTTAGCTCAGTGGTTCTGCCACCTGCCTCGAAAGCACAAGGACCTGAGTTCAATCCCCGGTACCAAAAAAAAAAAAAAATCCCTTTCTGTCTTCCTTTCTCCTCTCCTTCCCCAACCCCTTGCAAAAGGTCTAGTCCCTCCTCCCAGAGCATGTGTGGGAGGAAGAAGAGGGATGGTAGTCAGGGACCTTGTGCCGGGGACTCAATCCTTGGGCCTCACACAGAATGAGGCTCTTCATGGGTTTGTGGGTTCTTGATGGAGCTAAAGGAGAAGCCGCGAGGAGCCAGGCAGAGAGCATGCAGGGAGTCATGTTAGCCCTGTCTGCTGGTGAGGATGTGTTCCCAGAGCTAGGATCAGACTGCAGCCCCAGCTCAGCGTGCAGCCTTGGCACAATTCTCCAAAATGTGGCCAAGTCCCAAGCAAGTCTAGAACCCCAAGGGTGGCAATTGAAGGCCCAATCTACCTCTCCCCACTGGATCCCCCAGATCCCACATTCCCAGGGCCACACCATTGGTGTGATGCCTCTGCCTGGGCCACCTCCTACCCCAACCCTTCTCTCACCATTCTCTAAGGCTAACATCCCCTCTGAGAATCTCCCTCTGACAACCTCCCTGCTTCTCCTGGAGCAAAATCCATCCCTCTGTCACCCTGCCTCTGTCTCATTTTGCTAAACACACACACACACACACACACACACACACACACACACACACAGTTCTCCAAGTATTCTGCTCATTGTGTAGCCCGGTGTTTGCTGTCTGTCTCCCCCACAGACTGGAGGGCAGGATCTGAGTCTGAGTCATCTGTATCTACACCCAGCACAGGACGAGAGGATCCTGCATTCATGCAGACAGTCAGGGTACACACCAGAAGCTCCAGGGAGCCTGGGGAGGGGAGTCACCCCATCCCCTAGGTAGCCCTGCGCACGGTGAGGAGATAAGAAACTGGACACCACCCATGATGGGATTAGATAAGGCCACACCCTGCTCAGCCCCACCCAAGGGGCCACAGCCACCTGGAACTACTGTACTTTCAGTTCCCAGAATGACCAAGCCATTTCACACATCCACCCTACACTCATATTTCCTCTCTTCCTACCCCTCCCCGCCTCCTTCCTTCCTTCCTCCCTTCTTCCCTCTCTTCTTTTCTTTCTTTTAGGACCTATTTATCGAATACCTACTAAATGCCAAACACTCTCCTAGTCACTAGGTAATAAACCAGACAGAAATCCTGACTTGATAGAGTTTATCCTCTTTGAAATCCTCTGCCCAAGACCTCTTCCTGTGACACAATCTTATGAATCCCTTCATATTCCAGCTGGGCACAGAGCGTTCCCTCCGGAGATGCCTTCCCAGGACTCCCTCTTGGCTCCAGCCTGGGTTCGGGCTGCCTCCTCTGCCTAGGACTCACTGCATGAGCCAGACTGCCACAGTGAAGTTCACTGTGCATTTCCCCCTTGGGCATTTGACTCCTGGGGTCAGGGAATGGTTATCATTTTTCCCTGGGGACCTCCAGTACCCAGCAACACAGTGGAAGGGACAGAGGACAGCTGAAGAACTGAGTAAGCAGATGTAGAGTCGGGGTGTGTGTGTGTTCCAAGCTTAGGCTAGGAGAGCCACTCCTTCTTGGCACCAGGAATGGGCAGCGGGGTATCCTGGCCATAGGGCCAGGTTGCTGGAGGCCTGCCTCCCCAAGGTGGACAGTTAAAGAAGAAAGACTTCAGGCCTAGGGCTCAACCGAGGAGGTGGGTTGCCAAGGATGGGGGATGGGATCTTGTTTCCTCTCCTTGGTGACCGCCCTGTTTCGGTGATCCTGGCAGCTGAGGGGACCAGCACAGGGCTCCCCACTGGGGCTGTGGGATGGAAGCTGAGCAGCCAGCCCATCCCCCTTCTCCCCAGCATGCTCAGTCCTGGAATTGCAGGAAGACTTCTGATCCAAATCTGGGGCTGCTCCTCAAGCAGGCTCCAGGCAGGCTGGTCAGCCCCGGTTTCTGTAGAAGTTTCCTGAGGGGGTTGGGGATTGCCTAGGAAGAGGGCAGTCTAGCACCCAAAGTCCTGCCTTAGAGGCCTCGCTGGCAGGCTTTGGGAAGATGAAGTCTCCTCTCTGAGCCTCGGCGTCCTACCTGTGCAGTGAGGGTGTTGATGCCAAGCTAGAGATGGGCAGGGGGGATGAAAGAGGGATTTCAAGAGGACCCACCTGCTGGCCAGGTAGTGTTTGCAGAGCCCACCATCCTGACCACCTCTGGACAGTGGGGAGCACCTCTTCAGAAGGGGCTTGGGGGCTCCATAGAGATAATATTTGGGGGGCCGGGGATTTAGCTCAGTGGTTTCACCACCTGCCTCACAAGTGCAAGGTCCTGAGTTCAATCCCCAGTACCCCCAAAAAAGAAAGAGATTATATTTGGGGAGATGTTCTATAAATTGAAAAAGACAATTCCAAAATAATAATAATAATAATAATAATAATAATAATAAAGAAAAAGACAAATCCACTGGTGTTACTACAGTAGCGTAGTGAGCCAGCAGACAGAGGGGTGCTGAGGGAGAAGGGCGTGGATTTAAGATCACATAGGTTTTGAAATGTCTTCTGGAAAACACTTGCCCTAAGCCAGTGTCACAGCAAAACAAGATTTAGGTAATGTGTAGGATGGGTTTACTTTTGTCTAGAAAGTGCCTACTATGTGCTCGGCCCTGTGCCAGGGATTTACCCCTGTCCTGGTGGCTGCAGAGAGGAAGCTGCTATTTGCTGCACCCCTTGCCCCAGTGTCCTGGCCTTTGAGGGACTTGCTGCACCCCTCTGTGGCGTCTCAGTACCGACTGCACTGCCGCCTTCTGTCCCTTCACTCGCTGTGCCCTGCCTGGGACACAGCCTCTGCATGTCTGGGACGAGCAGAGCGGGTGTCTCCACTCACCTGCAGGCCCTTTCTTCGCTGTCCCCGCTGCCCAGAGCATTCTCCCCTCCCTCACTTCCTTCGGGTCAGCATCACCAGCCCCTCCCTAAGGAACCTCTGGAGAAAGGCACCTGCCCCCAAACTGCTCTGCTTTCTCCATAGCAACCATCACCACCTGAAGCAGCATATTTTTTTTTTCTTACCTATTTCCCTCATTAGGATTTAAGCACTCTGTGGGCATTATCCTCACCTTTTAGAGCAGGAACTCACATGTTTAAAAATTGTATGTATTGGATAAAAATAATTCATTTACCAAGGGCTTCCTGAACATCTGGTACAGGCTGGGCGTCACTGTAGGTACTGAGGTTACAATGGCAGGCGAGGGAGACCAAGGTCTCCTCCCCCGTGGTGCTTACAGTCCAGTGGAAAAGAGAAGGGTTAGGGCAACGGACACATTTGCCACAAGCTGGGAACAACCGGCAGAGAAGGGTACCAAGCAGGTAACAGCAGCTGATAGGGGGCAGGGGTCAGGAAGGGCTCCTCTGAGGAGGAGAGGTTGGAGCCTAAAGGAAGGCAGAGTGGGGGTTAGCCCTGCAGAGGGGAGGGAATCTCCCAGCCGGGCGGAGTCACTGATAGCTGATCCTTGCTGCAGGAGCAGAATGCCCATGGGATCTGAAAGGATCCCTTGCCATGGTGTCAGGAAAACCCTAGGGAAGAACTCAAGCTTTCACTGAGCAGGTGCTGGCAGGCAATGCTGGTGGATGCAGGTCACCACAGCAAGGGCTGGAGTCAAGCGGAGGCTGGCCATCTCACACCCATCAGCCCTGCAGTGATTACAAAAAGCACAGTAGCCGGGCGTGGTGGCGAATGCCTGTAATCTCAGCACTCGGGAGGCTGAGGCAGGAGAATCATTGCCTTGAGTTTGAGTCCAGCCCCAGACACATAGTTCAACAGACCCTATGTCAAAAAAAAAAGAACAGGGCTGGGGATTTAGCTCAGTGGTGCTGCCACCTGCCTCTCAAGCGTGAGGTCTTGAGTTCAATCCCTGGTACAAAAAAACCAAAACAAAACAAAAATAAAAAAAGATTACTCATAGAATTACTACATGATCCATCAATCTGGCTTCTGAGAACTGAAAGCAAAGATTGAAACATATTTACATGCAGTGTTCATAGCAGTACTATCCCCAGTAGCCAAAGGATGGAAACAACCCAATGTCCATTGACAAACAAGTAGATAAACAAATGTGGCATACATACCAAGGAGTATTATTCAGCCTTAGGAAGGAATACCATTCTGACACATGCTACAGCACGAAAGAGCACTGAAGACATTGTGCTAAATGAGATAAACCAAAAGAATAAATGCTATGATTCCATTCATATGAGATACCTGGAGGGCTGGGGATTTAGCTCAGTGGCACCACGCCTGCCTTGCAAGTGCAAGGTCCTGAATTCGACCCCTGGTACCACAAAAAAAAAAAAAGAGAGAGAGAGAGATACCTAGAGTTGTCAAATTCAGAGACAGAAAGTAGAGTGGCAGTTACCAGGGGGTGAGGAGCAGGGAATGGAGTTTTTAACAGTTACAGAGCCTCAGTTTGGGGTTTTTTGTTTGGTTGCTTGTTTTGTTGTGGTGGTTTGGGGGTTTTTTGGTACTAGGGATGGAACTCAGGACCTTGTGCTTGCAAGGCAGGCATGGCACCACTGATCTAAGTCTCAGGCCCCTGGTTGCTTGTTTTTTTGAGACAGGGTCTCACTATGTAGTTCAGCCTGGCTTTGAACTCACTATGTAGCCCTGGCTAGCCTTGAACTCAAGGCAATCCTCTTGCTTCAGCCTCCTGAGTCCTGGGATTACAGGAATCACCACCATGCCTCACATTTTAAAAAGGGAAGAAAAACTAGACTGAAAGCCACAAGGCAGGGCACAGAGTTGTTCAATCTGGATGTCATGAGGCTTCCAAGAGGATACCTAAAGGCAGGTACAGTGGTGTACACCTGCAATCCTAGCTCCTCGGGAGGCTGAAGCAAGAAGATCAGAAGCTTGAGCCCAGTCCAGACAATTTAAAGACCCTGTCTCAAAATCAAAAAAGGTTAGGGATATAGCTCAGTGCTCCCTAGATTCAATACCCAGTATAGCCCCTCATCCAAAAAGGGGGCATCTAGCAAGCGCAAGGTCGAGTTCTATCCCCGGTACCAAAAAGAGGGGGGCATCTTAAAAGTTGAGGGGTAACCTAAACTAGCATGGGAGGCAAAGGGGAAGGTGGTCAGGAAAGCTGTTAGAAAGAGGCAAGTCTAGACCAAGGTCTGAGTGGAGGTCAGGGATAGAATATGTTTCAGAGAAAAGGGCCTCCATGATTCATTCATTCAGTTCAGCCTGGCAATTCAGGGCCTTGGATGTCATGCTAGGAAGCTTGCTCATTGTCCTGCCAGCTGATGATGGCTTAACCAGGGGAGTGACTGCCCTGCCCTGCTTGGGAGGAGCGCTGTGGGCCACTGCAGGAGGGGAAGTCACCAGGTAAGGAGTCCCAGTGGTAGGTGTGCTGAGAGCCACCAGGGCTGGGGAGAAGCCCGAGGCTGAGCATTTCCCAGGCTTGGGAACCGACGGGGCATGAGGCTGTGCAGAGGACTCCCAGGCTCTGGAGAGAGTGCTGGCAGAGCCATCAAGGGGCTCAGAACGGAAGCAGCCTGTGATGGGAGAAGGATGAGGTCAGTCTTGGGCGGGTTGGGTGTAGAGAGCGCATTAAATGTCCATCGGGAAACAGCAGGGGAAACAGCAGGAGACAGGCCGAGGGCGGGTCTTAGTCTGGGCAGTCATCAACATGGAGAGCCCAGACTCAAGCCTGGGAATAGGAAGGGTGAGGGCTCCATCCTCTGGGCTCCAAGGCTCAGATGACCCCCACATCTTCCCTCCACCTCCATGCCAGGGTGCCAGGGCTCCGCCTACCTGTTTTCCCCCTTCCCTTGGTCTATTCTTCCCATCAGCCTTTAGAGGGTTCTTTTTTCCAGCCTCCTCTTAAAATGTTATTAGTCAGGCTAGTGCTGAAACGCTGTTACATAACACACAGCCCCAAAATCTCAGTGGCTCGGAATAAAAGCCATTTGTTTCTCACAGGTCTGCAGTCAGCTGGGTGGCTTGAGTTTAGGGTGCAGCTCCGGTCTGCCCTGTGGGTTTCCTGGCTCAAGGGCAAATTGCCTGGACTAAAGGAGCCCCGAAGGCCAAGACAATCAGTGCACACCTACACCCACTTGCAGATCCCACCACCCACCCAGCACCCACGGGGCAGGAAGGAGGCGAGGATCTGCCAAACAGCAAATCCAGTCTATAGCAACAGGCTGCTCTCGCCCTCAGCCTTTCTCTTTCTCTCCCTCTTTGAGCAACTTTGCCATGGGCGTGGCTGCTGAACTCAGCAAGCCTGCTGAAGCCACCGCAGCCCCTACCCCCGCAGGGCTCTTCTTTCTCAGCACCTGCAACCTATGTTCAGCTGCAGGGCATCTGCGCTGGATGTCCCTGAGGAGCCTCAGACTCCACATGTCCAGGCTGGACACATGATTTCTTTCCATTCAGCTGCTGTTGCTTTCATCCATGGCACCAACCCCTGCCCAGCCACCCGGCTGGAAATCCAGGAGTCATTTTCCACTCTTCTCTCACCCCAGCCAGCACCGAGCTTAATCAACTGGACCTGGTAAACATGCCCTGTTCTGCCCACGGCCCTCCAATTACTGCACAGCCCCCAGCTGGTCTCCTGGCCTTCAGAGCCCTGCCCCACCCTGCCCTTCCTGGGCAGCCACAGGGAAGTACTGAAGTCACAGGTCTGGCTCTACCCTGCTCCTGCTCAAACTCCCCAATATTTCCTACAGGACAAAGCTTAGCTTCTCAACAATAAAGTTCAAGATGCTTTTCTATGAGGCCATGCCTCCCTCTGCAGCCCAGTGCTTGCCAGGGGTTGTCTTGGATAGTGAGTATGGATGTGTGAACAAGGAAGCCATGGGCCCTGCAGCCAGTGACAAGGGCCATGCTGGAGTGTACAGGCTCCTGTGAGCATAGCACGGTGCCAAGCTGGGCCAGGGATCAGGGAGAGGCCCGGAGGAACAGGGATGGAGTGGCTGAGTCTCCCAGGAGAAGCTGGGGAAGGGCTCCCAGAGCACTGAGTAAGGAGCAGGAGTTGGTGGAGGAGGCCAAGGAGGATGGCTCCGAGGGTAACTGGGAGGAGTCCGGGGGGAGGAGCAGTGGGCAGACTTCCTGGAGGGAGGCCCAAGCAATGGACAGCATGAAAGGCTCTGGGTTCTGTGACCAATCCCCTGTTCTATGTTGGCACGGTTGGATGGAGAGAGCAGTTTTGGGGGCGCCATGGGGACAGAGGCCAGATCCTGGCGGTGGAGGAGTGCGAGAGGACAGAGGGAGCAGCAGGTACAGGCAAGGCTTCTGAGAAGCTGGCCGCGATGAGGGTCAAAGGCACTGCTTTGTTGGGCTGAGGTAGGAGAGCCTAGAAGCCGAGCAGATGCTGATGGGAGGAGCCAGGAGAGAGGGTGGAGGACAGCGTCGCTTAAGGTCCCTAAGAAGGAGGGAAAGGAAGGGACTCGACACAGACGGAGCTGGCACAGGCAGACAGCAGCCTCCGCCTGCACCCTGGAGGCCCTCTGGTCCTTTCTGCAGCAGGCAGGCTGGGAGCACTGCTGTAAAGGAAGATAGGAGCACGTTAGGCACAGCACCCTGGGAGAAGAGGTCCAGAGGCATGAGAGAGCCCTCAGCGGGTCCAGGGGGTGGTGCGTGGGCACCAGAGGGGAATGAGGAGAAGAGCTGTGAGCTTCTGTGAGCCTGGGGCCCTGTGGGCTCACCTCCGACTGCTCCTGCTCACCCCTGCGGTCCAGCACCGGCTCCCAGTGTGGACCAGACTAAAGGCCCTCACCTTGTGCAAAGCCTGACAGACTGATTCTGTCCTGAGGATGAAGACTCCAGAGACGGCAAGGGTCCTTCAGCTGAGTCATTCTGTGGGCGTCTTAGCCTTCAGGGCCCGGTGAGTGTTCTGCAAAGGTGAGCTACATCCATGGGGCCCACACCCCAGGCCTCCTTTCTACTGCCTCTCCCGCAGGCCCAGCATCCTCAGCCAGCCCTGTGGAGGAGCCGAGGGGTGTCCAGAGCCCAACACAGGAGGAGGGGACCCGGTGCCCTCTCACCTCACTATCTGGGGCACTCAGAGCGGAGCTCACGGGCTCAGTCTCTGATTCCAATTCCCGTTTCCACGGAAACAGACATTGGCAACCGTCAGAGTCCCAGCTTTGAAACACAAGCCGCCTCTTCCAAAACTTACTCTCATGTGATTCTTAGACAACACGATTGTCAGGGCTGCAGGATCCCAAGAACACTTCTTCCCCACCCAGCCCCAGCCGGAAGGTCCTGGCTCCACTCCAGGATGGCCCAGGCAGCCATCCTCCCGTTAGCTCAGCCTCGATTTACCCATCCTTACAGTGAGGTGATAGTGCCTGAAGCTAACAAATGCCTGGTGGGCATTTAGGATCCTGCCAGCTCAGTGCAAAGGGTTCCAGAACAGTGGGTCCCAGGAGTGACAGGGGGTCACTCAGGCCACCATTCAGGAGGCCTTCCCCTCCAAAGCTGATGTCACTGGAACTCAAGACCCACTTCCTGGTCATGGAGAACTGGGGACTTGCCTCAGAGGACCCTGGGAGGAGGGAATGAGAGGGCACTAGTCTGATGGCACAGGGCAGGCTCACAGGAGAAGAGCTTGTGTAGGTGGCATCCTCTTGGCTCTGCCTCTCCCTACTTCTTTTTTTTTTTTTTTTTTTGGTACCAGGGATCGAACTCAGGTCCTTGCACTTGCGCAGCAGGTGGCAAAACCACTGAGCTAAATCCCCAAATCCCCAGCCCTCTCTCCTACTTCTGAATGCTATCCCTCTCCTCTTAAGTTGCTGGCTTCCTGTCATGCTCTCTGTCTCTGTCCTGCAGTGCATTGTGCCCACGTCTGTCCCTACCTCTCCTGGGTGAGTCCCCTGTGGACTCCTCCCTAGATTTCTCTGTCTCTGAGTTTCTCTGTCCCCCACTAGTGCAGAGATTGTGTCTATTCTGTGACTATTACATCTCCAGTGCCCAGCACGGCACCTGGTATGTCATGGGTGCTCCACAAACGCTCGCAGAATGAATTCTCTCTTTGTCTGCCTGTTCTCCCTCCCTCCCTGTCCCCTTCCTGGATACCTCTGTGCTCCCCTTTCCAGACCCTTTCTTGGCCTTATCTGCTGCTCCTTGTATTTTTTGACATCTGTTTTTTTTCTCTCTCTCCTTTTCTTTTACTCTTTACTTCTTTTCCTCTATCTCTCTGGAGGCCTCTTCTACACACACACACACACACACACACACACACACACACACACACACACACACTCTCACACAGCCTGGTGTTACCTGAGTCACCATCAGACTTCTGCAGGGGTCTGGGTTTTTTCTTGGGGTTTAGGGAGAAGAGGAAGGGCTTTGCCCCAGCAGAGGAGTTTTGGGTGCCTGGAAGATGAGGCGGCAGCAGCCTTTGGGGACTTCAGAGAAAGAGGTCAAATGCCTGCCAGCAGACAGCCCTCTAGTAGTGTCGTGGGGTGGCGGGGACATGAATGTGGGGTCCAACAGAGGACCTGCCTCGAGCCCAGCCCAACCCCTAACTTGCGGAGCAGCCTTGGCAAGGTATTCACTTCTCTAAGCCTCAGCTTCCTTTCGGGAGCCGTACTGGGGGTCAGATATGAAAACTGTACAATGAAGGATCATTTCAGTTTCTTTGTGAGCATGTAGGGTAGGATTTGCCAAGGAGGACGGGGTGTGGATGTATTCAGTACCTGTGATGTGCCAGGCTCTGGCAAAGAGAGAAGGCTGGTTATAGTGGTGGTTAGGTAGGCATTTTACCTCAGGATCGGAGAAGGCTCAGTGTGTGCACCCTGGTTCTGCCACTCACTGCCACGTCATTGTTCTGTGAGCCTAGTTTCCTCAGCTATGAAATGAGGGTCATCCTGCCAACTCTCTTGACTTATTGGGGGGTTAAATGACATAACAGCTGCCGGGTATGATGGCACAGGCCTGTAGTCCCCACACTCAGGAGGCTGAGGCAAGAGGACTGCCACAAGTTCGAGGCTGGCCTGGGCTACACAGTGAAATTCAAGGCCATCCTGAACTACATAGTGAGACCTTGTCTCAAAAAAAAAAAAAAGACATAATAGCTATCACGTGTTTGGTCAAGTCCCTGGCCTGGCATGAGGTCAAGAAATGGTAGAAGGGCTGGGGATTTAGCTCAGTGGTTCCGCTGCCTGCTTCGCAAGTGCAAGGTCCCAAGTTCGATCTCCAGTACCAAAAAAAAAGGTAGAAGGTACTGGTTTCCCCAGTGCTATCTTATTGGCTATCACAATAGTCCCCAAAGTAGATGCTCTTACACCCTTACCCCAGAGTAGACAGCTGAGGTGTGGAGAAGTGGGGTGATGTCTGTCTTAGTTCCTTTTCTCATTGCTGAGACAAAATACCCAACACCCAAAGTTAAAGGAAGAAAGGTTTATTTAGCTCACAGATTGTAGAGGTTCAGTTCATAGTTGGCTGGTTCCAACTCAGGGTGACATGGCAAAGGGGCATCTCAGAGGAGAAACAGTTCATGGTGGGCAGAAGGCAGCAAAGTGGTGAAGAAGAAAAGCAGCAAGGAACAACAGCAGCAGTAGCCTTCTTTCTGTCCCTTATATTTTATCCAGGCTAGGGCAGGTATCACTCACATCCAGGGTGGGCCACTCTTGATCCTAGCTTTGCACCATTAATCAATCCCAGCATCACATCCTTGACCCCAGCATCACACACTCTAGATCCAGCCACCTCAGAAAAGCTCTATCTATGAGGCTTTGGAGGGACATCTAGACACAGCCATAACAATGTCTTAGTAAATTACTTGACACCCACAACTGAAAGGAGGAGAGGTTTATTTTGGCTCATGGTTTTAGTCTGTGGTCATCTGCCTCCAAGCAGAAACAAAATGGCAGACAGGCATAGTGGAAAATGTGCTTAGCCCACAGCAGCCAGGAACCAGAGAGAGAGGGCAGTAGATACACTGTTCCTTGTCTGCCCCCACTAACTCACCACTTCTGATTAGGCGCCACCTCCTAACAGCACATCCAGCTTTGAACTCATCCAAGGATGAATCCACTGATAAGTACAGCACCCCCGTGATCCAATCACCTTCCACACAGGAGGCTTTGAGGGGATACTTGAGATCTAAACCATACCAGATGATTTACCAGTTCACTGCTAGCAGGTGGCAGGGTTAGGGTTAGAATCTAGACATTCTGACTATAGCTTCCTATCAGCATCATCAGTGTTTAAGCTTCTCTTTTCTCCCCAGAGCCCCCTGACACCCCAGAAGCCAGGCCCCAGCCCACAGTCTTCCCTGAACACCAGCTGTGCTGTCAGTAGGCAGTGGTACGGTTGCAGGAGGCCAGGTAGAAGCAAGATCCCCAATGGGGGTCACCATCCAGGACATCCCAAGTTCTTCCTGTCCCTGAACTTGGCATGAGCCACAAATGGTGGGAGAGGGATGGAGAGCGCCCTGTGCCATGAACAATGGGACATTCAAAACCCCTGGCAAGTGCATCTGCTAACCTATGTCCAGGGAAGTGCTGCCCGGGAGTGTGGCACAGCGCCCGACTGGCACTCTGAGGCCTCCCATGAAGGGAGCTCACAGGGTTACCCCAGAGACGAATGACTTGAGGTAGGGGCCACCCTCGGTAAGCAGCCTGCAGCAGGACCCAGCTTCGTCACAACATCTGGGCCACATATGCTCCTTCTGTCCCCGAGCTGGCTCCAGTCCAGGAGCAGGGTAGGATGCCTCACTGAGCCATCTGGGGTGGGTGGGAGGCCTGGGAGGGCTTCTGGGAAGTGGACAGAAATAAAGATCACCAGCGGAGACGCTGGCTGATGGGGCACCTGATAACACTGATCCTCCTGTCTTCCGGTACCTGCTTGGTGTGTCTGCGACTTGTCAGGGCTGTGAGTCACCCTGTAAGTGGAGGGATTCCCACGCCTAGGTGCCGGCTGCTTGGCAGACACTAAAACAAATCAAGACCCAGGGTGAAGAGCTCGGCCCGGTTCAAGCAAGGTGCTGGGGCAGTGTTCTTGGTAAGGGACAGTCACATCTTGAAAAAGCAGCGCTCTCGTTGCTCCAAGTTCCTCTTTAGGCATTTATTTACCCTTTGCCGTTCTCTAAAGATGACTCCTGTTCAGAGAGCTCACAACAAAGGGATTGTTCTCAAGGTTAAAGACTGAGTATGGTGGGTGCACACCTGTAATCCCAGCACTCAGGAGGCTGAGGCACGACGGACCACTGCCAGTTCAAGGCCAGCCTGGGTTACATCATGAGTTCAAGACCAGCCTCTCTCAAACAAAACAAAATAACACAACACAACCAAAAATTTTATCTGCTCTAAATGAGCACCAGAAAAGTTATACGCTCCCTGCTGGCCAAGGCAAAAAGAGAAATGTGATCATATATGGAGGTCTTGATATAAAGGGACTTAGAAACTAACGTTTGAATAGAATTTCAGGATTTTAAACATGCATTATCTCATTTCCTTCCCAATATCTGTGCCAGTAAACCATCATTATCCCCATCTTGTAAGCAGGAACGTGACTCTCAGATGTTTCGCTGGGCACTGAGGGTCCTGTACTGTGCTGTCCTTTCCGGGCCAGCGCACTCTTCAGCTTCTAGGAGCACTGGCTGCTGATGGTTCACAGGATTCCTCCCTAGGAATTGCCTTCAGCTTAGGGAACTACTGTATTTCAACCAGTGTTATACTTGTTTGTTTTGTTTTGTCTTTTTTTTCCTTCTCTCGCTCTCTCTCTTTTTTTTTTTTTTTTTTTTGGTACCAGAGATCAAACTCGGGACCTTTCACTTTCGAGACAGGAGGTGGAACCACTAAATCCCAGACCCTGTCTTGTCTTTTTTGAGACAGGGTCTTGCTATGTGTTCCAGGCTGGACTTGAGCTCATTGTGAAGCTCTGGCTGACCTCCAGCTCACAGTGATCCTTCTGCCTCAGCCTCCTGAGTCCTGGGATTATAGGTATGCACTGCCATGCCCAGCTGTGGCCACTTTACAGGGCAGTGGTGACCCTTGTTTAAGTTTCACAGGATGCAAACCCGACCAAGACCTGGAGCTGCTCTCCTGGATGGGCGAACTTCACAGAAGCAGACAGAGAAGGGCCCAGCAGGTGGGGGCTACAGTGGGCCCTGTCTTCGGCCCAGATTCCCGCTTCAAGGGCATCCCACCCACCTGAGCTGTGTAGCATTTTGGCTGCAGGCGGCTCAAGATGTATCTCTGCCAAGGAACTCGCTCAGCTGCCCAGCTCCTCGTCCAGCTGTGCCCTCCCCTCAGTCCATGACTGGCTGCTGTAGTACACACTGCCCAGCTGCTACCTCACTCCATCCAAGGACAACTCTGAAGGCACCCAGCCTGGGGTTCCCCCAGGGCCCAGCTGAGACCTCAGAGTGACTGCAGGTCGGCTCCCATGTGGTCTTGCCCCCCCTGCCTTCCCTACAAGCACATTTCTTACGAACTCTGGGCCCCAACTCTCAAAATCAAGGTCCAACTCCAGGGAACAATGTAGAGCAGACCTGTTGGTCAGAGGCCAGGCACACACTTCCCACACCCCTGCTGCGCCCTGGAGGTGACTCCTCAAAGTTGACAAATGTCTTCTTGCATTAAGCTATAACACTTTAGGGGTTTTTGGGTTTTTTGTTTGTTTTTTGGTACCAGGGATCAAACTCAGGAACTTGCGCTTTCAAGGCAGCCGGCAGAACCACTGAGCTAAATCCCTGGCCCTTTAACACTTTAGTTTTGTATTTAAAATACATAGCTAAAATGTTTAAAATGTGTATGCTTTCACCTGGGCATGGTGGCAACTGCCTGTAATACCAGTACTCTGGGACGCTCAGGCAGGAGGATCACAAATTTAAGCCCAGCCTGAGCAACTTAGGAAGACCTTGTCTCAAAATAAAAAGTTAGGGGCCGAGGATTTAGCTCAGTGGTTTCACTGCCTGCTGCGCAAGTGCAAGGACCCGAGTTCCATCCCCGGTACCAAAAAAAATAAATAAATACATAAATTAAATAAAATAAATAAGTTAAAAAAAGAAGAAGAAAGGGATGAAGGTCCAGGGTTTAATCCCCAGTAGTGGAAAAAAAGCATATGCTTTCTATAAGAGCAGTTCCCTTTATCCCAGGTGCCAGTGCCACATGACACATCACCCCAAGTGCAGTGCTTGGTGGAAACAGCAGCAGTTGGTGATGATCAAGGACACTGTGGGTCTTGAAGGAGGCCCAGCAGGGAGGGCTGTGTTCCACTCCTCACTGTCTCGGCCCTGGGAGAAGATCCCAAGACCTCAGAGCCAGCGGCTGCCTCAGGCTCCTGAGTGTTGGGATTACATGTATGCACCACCATGTCTGGATTAGACCCCAACTCTTGATAGGGGGATATACAGAATTTGCAGCCATATGCTCTTTGCTTGTTTGTTTCTGACAAGTCTTCACTGTATTACCAGGTTGCCCTCAAACTCCACAACCTGAATGATCCTCCTCCCTCAGGCTCCCAAGTAGCCGGAACTACAAATACATGACTGTACCTGGCTGCCATCTTTTTTCTTTGGGATTCATTGTAGGGAAGTAACACAGTGTCTAAGACCTAATTAAAAGAAAGTTTACTGTCACATTGTTTATAATGCCTAAAAAATTGAAAGCAATTTAAATGAACAGCAGTCCAAAGGGGTTGAATAATTTGTGGCACAGTATGTCAATACAATGAAACACTATGCGGTTTTTTTTAACACCAAGAGAACTACTAGTTTGTTTGTTTGTTTGTTTTGGTTCTCAGGATCAAGCTCAGGACCTTGTGCTTGCAAGGCAGGGGGCGGAACCACTGAGTTAAATCCCTGGCCCAGAACTACTAATTTTTAATTAAAAATCCAAACAGGGTGGGGTTGAAAAATTTTGGAAAGGGGCTAGAGCTGCAGTCACCATATTTTTGGGGGTTTTTGGGGGGTTTTTTTTTTGGTACCGGGGATCCAACTCGGGACCTTGCACTTGTGAGGCAGGAGGCGGAACCACTGAGCTAAATCCCCGCCCCACCACCATATTTTTTAAAAAATTATTTTTCAATATAAAATGAATAAGCTGGTACGCAGTTTTTTTAAAAGATGGGATAGGGGCAGGGATTTAACTCAATGGTTTCATCGCCTGCTGTGCAAGCGCAAGGACCCAAGTTTGATCCCCGGTACCAAAAATTAAAAAATTAAAAAATTAAAATAAAAAGATGGGAGAGCTAGGATGGTGGCACCTGTAATCCCAGCACTGGGAGGCTGAGGCAGGAGGAGGGTCACGAGTTTGACACTGTCTCAAAAAACCAAAAAGAAAAAAAGAAAAGAAAACCAACCCTATGATGAATGTGATCACTAGGTATATCTGAAATGTACCAATAAAATTAACTTTTTAAAAAAGATGATATAGTGTTTCAGAAATATTTCATAGTATATTGTTAAATGGGGAAAAAAACTATTTGTAGACAGAATGTATGGTAATATACATTTTGATTTAAAGAGCAAAGATGGGGCTGGGGATTTAGCTCAGTGGTTTTGCCGCCTGCTGTGCAAGCACAAGGACCGGAGTTCGATTCCCTGTACCAAATAAATAAATAAATAAATAAATAAATAAATAAAATAAAGAGCAAAGATGTATTCATTTATTTATTTATTTGGACTGAAACCCAGGGCCTCATGCATGCTAGCTAAGGGCTGTACCACTGAACTACATGCCCAGGCTGGTTTGTTTTGTTTGTTTGTTTTGGAACTAGGGATTGAACCTAGGATTTTTATACTGGGCCACATTCCCGCCCTATTTATTTATTTATTTATTTACTGGTACCGGGGGATCGAACTCAGGGCCTTGTGGTTCTGAGGCAGGTGGCGGAACCACTGAGCTAAATCCTCAGCCCTAATTTTTAAATTTTGAGACAGGTTCTCATTAAATAACTAGGTTGCCAGGCTCCCTTGAACTTGCAATCCTCCTGCCTCAGCCTCCTGAGTAGTGAATGTGCTGCCACACTTGGCAGTATTTCAGTTTTGAAAAATTTTAGCCACCAGGTATGATGCCACATGTCTATAATCCCAGTACTTGGGAGGCTAAGGCAGGAGGTTCACCGTGAGTTTGAGGCCAGCCTGGGCTACACAGTGAGTTCAAGGCTAGCTTGGACTACATAGTGAGACCCTGTCTCAAAAAACCAAAAACAACCACCACCAACAAACTCAGCCAGACAAACGGAAAGAAGGACTGGTGTTATTGTCACGGAGGTTGACCCCCAGTGTCCACCACCTTTAATCTCAGTGCTATTCCTGTGGTGTGGGGGCCCACCTGAGGGGAAAGTCCCCCAAGGGCTCTGAGAAAAGTTTCCAGGTGCCCAACAAGGGGACCCCACATGGAGTCCACTTTTCCTCCTGCGGATGTTGTTGCGTAGGATATGAAGCTTGAATCTGCTGCCCGGAGATCTCGAGCCCAGAGAGGACCCAACTTTGGAGTGAATCTGCCCTCGAGGGCGGCAGAGACAAGGAGTGGCTCCTCCGCATTTTTGAGCTGTTGATTATCTACAGCCTGGGGTCATCTTGCCTCCCACCGAACAAGATAGCACAGTTCCTGTTTCAACCGGTTTGAGTCCCTGGCAGGGTCAGTTGGAGCTCAGCTCCGGCTGAGGGACGGTCCAGGCCTAGAGCAGGGCACAGATGGGGACAGAGCATGTTCCCTGTGCTGTAGAGCTGCCGAGGCCGGACAGGAGAGACGCTTCCCCCTGCCGGGGAGCGGCCCGGGCCCCAGGCATGAGAGTTTGCTGATGAAGGCGCCAGGACTTTACTGGAGGAGAGGGGGAAGCTGGTCAGAGTTTTACGCACTGAAGTGAATTACTCCAATTTGTCTCTTAGGAAAATCACCGGGAGCTGGGGATGATTGGAAGGAAAGAGAGACTGAGAGTGAGCGAGTTCTGTGCGGGGCGGCTGGTGATGGGGCTATGGCGGGAGATCCAGAGCGGAGGAGTCAGGAACTGTAAGCCGGGAAAGCGGTTGTCCTGGGTGACCCGGCTGGCTGGGAGGGGGGCGGGGAGGACCCTACTGGGTCTTGGGCTTGGGCACTGGGAGGACAGCAGTGCCATGTACTGAGCAGAGATGCCGAGAAGTCTGTAGGAAACACACGTGGTGCCCCACACCTCACAGTGCAGGACCCCACTGCAGGGCCTCTGGTGCTCTTCTGGGACCCGTGTGTGTGTGTGTGTGTGACTTGGGTTTGAACCCAGGGCCTTCACGCTGAGCTACACCCCTACATCCCTGGCCCTTTTATTTTATTTTTTTTCTGGTCCTGGGAATCGAACTCAGGACCTTTCGCTTGCCAGGCAGGTGGGGCGCCACTGAGCTACATCCCCAGGCCCTCGCCCTTTTGAAATTCTGACCCAGGTATCAGAAGTTATAAATGGGCTGGGCTCAAACTTGCAGTCCTCCTGCCTCAGCTTCCCACAGTGCTGGGATTATTGGCATGAGCCAACGGTGCCTGGTTTTGGTAACCATCTTGATTGACTTTGGCTTTACCCCTCTACCACTGGATAGAGGTCGGACTGGCCAAAGGGTGGCCCCTGGACTGGGCCTGGCCAATGAGATGCTTTTCCTCAGAGTATGAGCTTGGCCTACTGCTCAAGGTAATCAGTTCATCACCAAAGCGGGGTTTTCTCCTCATCTTGGCTTCTACACTTTGAGCCAGAACAAGGACTTGTGTGCAGGAAGTACAGCTGGGAAGTGATTCCAGGAGCAGGAGGAAAGGAAACTCAAACACAGTGTTCCTGTTGGGATGCTCCAGGCCACTGGGACCTGAGGAGAGGGCTGGGGTGGTTCGAGGGAGGGCTGTGAGTCCAGGCTCCAGTCCTGGCAGATGGGCCTGCATCCACTCCCCTGGTTGCCCACATGTGAGTGGCCAGGCGCTCCAGGCCCCCTCAGGTAGCTGAATCAGAGCAACCAGGGCAGGCACAGGAAGACAGCTACTCTCATTTGGAGATGAAATGGCACCAGGGCACATGGAGCCCAAACCAAACCAAAAGAAATGACTGTGGAAGAAGGGGAGGGGGCCTGAGAGGACACGAGGCCCTGAGGCCCTGAGGCCCAGGGATGTTGGACATCGAAGGCTGACTGTGGCACCCACTGCCTGACCTCCAGCCCCATCCCCAGCATCCTCTTCAAGGGCTAATGGTCCAGCTTTTCTCAGTTCTATAGAAACAAGCTACATCACAGCCCCCCAAGGGGACTCCCATAGGACTCTCAAACAGCCATTGTCAGTTTCTGTTGCTTTAGACCCCAAACCCTAACAGACTCAGCTGGTGACATCATAGTGAACTCAAAAAGTTCTAGGAATGGGAATGGGCCAGGGATTTAGCTCAGTGGTTCCGCTGCCTGCCTTGCAACCACAAGGTCCCTAGTTCAATCCCTGGTACCAAAAACACCCAAACAAAAAACTTCTAGGAATGGGTGGGGGTATAGCTCATGGCAGAGCAGCTGCTTAGCATGTGTGAGGCCCTGGTTTCAATCCCCAGGACCAAAAGTAAAGGAATACCTATTGGGGAGCAAGTCATTACGAATGATTTCTTTTTTCTTTCTTTTGGTACTGGGGATCAAACTCAGGACCTTGCACTTGCGGGAGGCAGGCAGTGACACCACTGAGCTAAATCCCTGGCCCAGGGGACCAAGTCAAATAAAACATTGTCGTGTTGCCTTACTTATTATTCATTATTTGTTTGTTTTAAAGCTTTATTCATTTATTTAAAAAAAAATTTTTGAGTCAAGGTTTTACTATGCTGCCCAGGCTGGTCTCGAACTCCTGGGCTCAAACAATCCTCCTGCTTCAGCCTCCTGAGTAGATAAGACTACAGGTGTGTATCACCACACTTGCCACTGTGCTGTGTTGTCTTTTTGCAGCGCTGGGGGTCAAACCCAGAGCCCTGTACACACTAGGCAAGCACCCCATCACCAAGCTGCACCCCAGCCCTCTGTGGTCTTTCTTGAGAGATCTTTTTGTAAACTGGAGGGCTGAACATGTCCCGTAGGGATGTGGCCTTCCATGGATGGAAAAGAGCACTTGGAATTTCAAGGGAAGGCTTTCCATGTGGTCCTGCCTTGAACACGAAAGAGACTATCTGACGAAGTGAAGACACACTTGTGCTGTCATTGAAAGGCCTGGGCAAGACTGCGCCACCAGACTGAGAGAGTCTCAAACATGCAGCACCCATGGCTAAGTCTGCTTAGACCAAGATCTGCTCCCTACCCAGCGTGGGATGGCTTCATGAGTTCGTAGGCCCTGCATAGAATCCCACCTGGAAACAAGAAGCATCTGAGTTTGGATACCTGGCCAGCTCACTATGCAGGGACAATGCCCATTGTCATTTACCAGGTGTCACATTCTAGGAACCATGAGCAAAGACACAGAGAAAAAGCATCTTGGGAAGCAAAGATAAATCAGTGAGATGGACACATGCAAAGTGGTTCATTTTTTCATTCTGTGAGCGTTAACCGAATTTGGATATTAAACATCTGCATCCTCAAGGAGCTCCAAGTCAAAGAATGCTTTCAGGCACAAATATAAACTGCAACAGGAAATGATAAGAGGAAGGCTAAGGGGGCCGGGGATGCAGCTCTGTGGTTCCACTGCCTGCCTCACAAGCACAAGGTCCTGAGTTCGATCCCGGTACCAAAAAAAAAAAAAAGAAGGCTAAGGGAGACACAATACATGAGGAGCACAAAAGAACAAGCAAGTATGGTATCAGGTAGAACCTGGAACGGGAGCTCAGGGCAAGAAGTTCTGGGGATAAAGGGGAGTCACCAGGGCGATGACAGGACAGGGACAAGAAGACAAGGAATCAGCAAAATAACATTGCAGCCGTGCGAAGACAACAGGGAGCGCTAGGGGCCATGAGGAAGGTTAAGGTGGGGAGACAGCCAGAGTTGTCACTGGATCTAAGCTTACAATTGACAGTTTCTCCTGCATCCCCCAAATTCTTTCTGCATATCACCAAACACATTTGTGTGTACAGTGCATCCTTTGTCTAACAAGTGACTCCATTGTGTATGTGTGTGTGTGCTCATGCACGCTCTTCTGTAGCTTGCTGTTTTCACTTAATAATAGATCTTAGACTGGCTGCGTGAGATGGTACACACTTTTTTTTTTTGGTACCAGGCATCGAACTCGGGTCCTTGCACTTGCAAGGCAGGCAGCCGAACCACTGAGCTAAATCCCCGGCCTGAGATGGTACACACTTATTCCACCTACTGAGGAGGCTGAGACAGAAGGATCAAGGCCAGCCTATCCTGGACTTTTTAGCAAGACCCTGTATCAAAACAAAAAATAGAAAATGTGGGGATATAGCTCAGTGGTAGAGTGCCCTTGGGTGGTTCAATCCCCCGTGCTGGGAGGTGGGGAGGAGTAGACATCTTTCCGTGTTCCATATAGAAACATGCCGTTCTTTTTAATAGCTTCAGAGGGTCCCACCATATAGGTGGACAAATTACCTTCCAACATCACACAGCAGTCTTGCTTTGGTGAGGCAGCTCCCTTCTCAATGTTGGAGCAACCTTTTTGTTTTGTTTTGTTTTTTTGAGACAGGGCCTCCTTATACAGCCCAGGCTGGCCTCAGACTCACTAAGTAGCCCAGGATGGACTCCAGTTCACTCCTCTTGCCTCAGACTCCCAAGTTGCTGGGATTGCAGGTGTGTGCTACCATTCCCAGGCTCCCTAGTAATCTTTTCAGTCTTTTTTTTGGTGGTACCAGGGATCGAACTCAGGACCTTGGACTTTCGAGGCATGCGCGGCACAATCAAGCTAAATTCCTGGCCCTAATCTTTTCTCTTTTTTTGGTACTGGGGATCGAACTTGGGTCCTTGCATTTGTGCAGCAGGCAACAAAACCACTGAGGTAAATCCCCGGCCCCTCTTTTTACCGTTCATTGGCCATTTACATTTCTTTTTATACATCGTCAGATCTTTTATCCACTCTTATGTTTGTTAATTTATGAAGATTATTTCTACTTTAATGAAATTAAACTTTGTTTATAAAATAAATTACACTCGTTTTATGTATATGCTAATTATCATTTGCCTGTTTATAGTTATAGTTTGTTATTGTTGTTGTTGTTGTTCAGTATTGGGGATACAACCCAGGGCCTTGTATATGTGCTCTGTCGTTGAACTTTAATATGTATACAAATCAGCTGTGACTTCTTTTTCTTTTTTTGTGGTACTGGGGATTGAACCCAAGGCTTTCTCACTGTGCTACATCCCCAGTAATTTAAAAAACTTTTCATTTTATTTATCTATTTATTTATGGTACCAGGGATCAAACTCGGGACCTTGCACTTGCGAGGCAGGTGGCAGAACCACTGAGCTAAATCCTGGGCTCCAAACTTTTTTTATTTTGAGACAGGTTCTCACTAATTCACTAAGATGCTTGCACTGGGCTCAAACTTGGAGCCCTCCTGCCTTAGCCCCTCAGAGTGCTGTGATCACTGGTGTGTACCACCAAGCCTGCCTGACACATGAAAATAATAATTTTCTCCAGTCTATTATTATTTTCTTTTATAGCTTCTACTTTAATGTCATTTCCCAATACCTCTGTCCACTGCCAAATTATAAAATAACATATTAATGTTTTCCTCTAACATTGATGATTTCATCATTTATGTTACAATCTTGATTCTATCTGGAATTTAATTTAGATATGTAGGTCCCTGAGCACTCACTTTGCTAGGTCCCTGCAGTCTTCATCACCTCCAGTATCCTCCATGATTTCTATCTGTTCAATCACTCTTGGATTTTCTCTCATTCCTGATCTTCTGATGAGGTTTACAGGGGGGTCCATACCCAAGGCCCAAACAATAAGGGGAAGGAAGAGGAGATTCAGAAGCCTGGCACCCTGTCCCTACCTGCGACCTTTCATGTTCTCCAAGAGGAGGATCCCCATGAGCCATGCTGGTTAAGGTTGAGGTGCCTTGGGCAGCCTTGCAAGCGCTGCTGGGACTGTACCTGGAGCCACCCCTCCTGAAGAGTTGTTCCTGTGTGTGTGTGTGTGTGTGTGTGCGCGCGCATGTGTGTGTGTGTGTTACTAGGGACCTCCTCACTGAGCTACACTGCCAGCCCCCCCTTAAAATTTTTTTTTGAGACAATCTGGCTAAGTTGCTAATTTGCTCAGCCTGAGTGTAAACTTTTGACTCTCCAAACTCAGCTTCCTAGAGTTGTGGGATTACAGGTGCACACCACCATGCCTGGCAAGAGGGTTTTTTCTTTTACCTACTAAGTACCCTCTGGGAATTAAACAAATAATCAGACAGAATATTCACAAACTAGAGAGTTTATCACAATAAAATCAATAAGAAAGAGACACTGAAACTGTTGCAATACTGATAGGTTACAAAAGATACACTGATCTGGGGAAGGAGGGAGGGGGAAGTGGTACAGAGGGGTAAAAGCGATCAAGATGCAATGTGTAGGTATCCAACTCCCAAGCAGAATGTTATCACTGTGCATGGGAAACATACACTAATAAAAAATAAATGACCTACCTGGCAAGCTCAATGTCCTCAGTTCGATCCCCGGTACCAAAAAAAAAAAAATAACCGAAGCAGGGAAAAAGTAGATGCGCTAATGATGCATCAATCATGTAAGAGAACATATTGCCCATTAATAATAATAATTTAAGAAATTAAAGAAATTTGCAGTATTTTAAAGAAATATACAATGTCACCCAGGCATGGTGGTGCATGCCTGTAATCCCAGCACTTGGGGGGCAGAGGCAAGAGGATTGCTATGAGTTCAAGGCCAGCCTAGGGTTACAGTGAGTTCAAGGCCAGCTTGAACCACATAGCAAGACCCTGTCTCAAATGAAAAAAAAAAGGAAATGTCCAATGTCATGGGAGAATGGGGGTTTTTGTTGTTTGCTTTTTTTGTTTGTTTTTTGGTACCAGGGATTGAACTCAGGACCTGGCGCTTGTGAGGAAGGCACATCGCCACTGAGCTAAATCCCCAGCCCAGATGGGAGAATGTTTATGATATAGTTGGGGTTTTTTTGTGTGTGAGAAAGGGTCTCACAATGTAGATCAGCGTGGCCTTGAACTCACTATGTAGTCTCCAACTCATGGCAATCCTCCTACCTCAGCCTCCCAAGGCTGGGACTACAGGCCTGTGCCACCACGCCCAGTTTATGATATAGTTTTAAGTAAAAACATAAGAATACACACTACTGGAGGGTGTGGTGGTGCATGCCTGTAATATCAGCCTTTGAGAGATTGCCAGGAGAATCTCAAACCCAGCCTGGGCAATTTAACAAGAACCTGTATCAAAATTTAAAAACAAAAACAGGGCCAGGGATTTAGCTCAGTGGTTCTGCCACCTGCCTCACAAGCGCAAGATCCCGAGTTTGATCCCTGGTACAAAAAAAAAGATAAAAACTAGCTGGGTGTGATGCCCACACCTGTAATCCCAGCACTCAGGAAGCTGAGGCAGGAAGATCACTACAAGTCTGAGGCCAGCAGCCTGTTCTACATACCAAGATCCTGTCCAAAAAAAAAAAAAAAAAAAAAAATTGAAGAAAGACCAAAAAGAGCTTAAAAGGCCAACCCTGGTGCAGTTACAGATGCTTCTAATTTTCTTCTTTACAATATTTTGGTATTTTTCAAATTTTCTGAAATGACATAATGTAATTAGTAAATACATTTATTTAGGTGAGTGAGCAAACTGTTTCTATTGTTCTTTTATAAAAACAAATTACAGGGCCTGGGATTTAGCTCAGTGGTTCTGGTGCCTGCCGCGCAAGCGTGAAGTCCCGAGTTCGATCCCCAGTCCCCCCCCAAAAAAAAACCAACCCAAATTACATAGTTTGAATGTAAATGATTGAATCTTTTAAAACAGAAAATACATTTTCATAGTCAAAAGTTAAAAAGGTAGGCTTAGGATTTAGCTCAGTGGTTCCACTGCCTGCCTCGAAAGTGCCAGGACCTGAGTTCAATCTTCAGTACCAAAAAAAAAAAGTTAAAAAGGTATAAAGCTATGTACATGTAGAGTAAGCCCATCTCCTACCCCATCCCGCTTCACGAGTGTCCCTGAGCTCTCTGTAGGGCCTGTCACTATTACTCGATTGTGGAGTTGCTATTTCCTAATGTGATTTTCAAAACACAAAAACTTTCCCACACCTAGCAATCTAATCTGGATATATCAGAAACCTAACTCAAGTTAGCTTAAGCAAAACACTAATATTTTTGGCTCATGTAGCCAAAAAGCCCAGGGGTAGCACCAGCATCAGCCTTCGCTGGCCCAGGGCCTCCAACACCATGCTTAGATGTGTTTCCAACTCTTCACTCTGCTCTCCACCGATGGACCTCCACTCTCTGCAGAAAGCCCCAAAGATGACCACCGATGCTTCCAGGCTTGCATTCTAGATAACCCCATGAGAAAGCAGCAACCCCATTGGCCCAACCCAGATCATATGACCACCTTGGGACCAATCACTGTGCTCAAATGATGGATGCTCTGGCCGGCCAGGCCAGTTTAAGGTCAGCCTGGGAGCCAAGAATAAGGCAGAGCAAGTTCCTGAAAGGAAAAGCCGGCTTTGTCACCAAAAAACGGGGAAAATATATGCTGAACAAAGGAATACTGGTGACCACCATCCTGCCCTACTCTGCTAGAATATTTTACACACCACTGTGCTCAAATACTCTAGTTATCAGAGGTCTGTCATTGTTGCTCACCCTCTGCCCCCACAGGTACAGATGCCATGTCACCATGGTGAGTTAGTGTCTTAAGTTACCTCTTGGTTTCAGTGACTTTAATAAGCCCTTTTAAAAGCACAAGAAGAGCTGCTGTGTCTGGAAAGAGAAAGAACTGGGGACTGGGTGGAGCACTAGGGAGAAGGTAAAGAAAAGATGGGCTCCTCACTGACAGCAGGAAGATGAAATTCTGAGAATAAGTCATCCCATACACCCCTCACGTCATGTGCTCTTCAGGCCACCCAAGAGGTAGTGTTTTTTTAATTTCAAAATAAGGTTTGCTAAATTACCCTGCTGGAGGGACTCAAACTTGTGATTCTCCTGCCTCAGCCTCCCTCGGTGCTGGGATCACAGGCATGTGCCACAGGCTAGTATGAGGCTTTATTTATTTATTGAGACAGAGTCTTGCTATGCAGTTCAGGGTGGACTTAAACTTACTATGTAGCCCAGGTTGGCCTCCAACTTGCAGTAATCTTCCTCCCTCAGTCTCTCCACTTGGTAGAGAAGGAAACAGATTTTTGGGGAAAAGACTTGTCAAAGTCTTTTGGAATCAGTCACAGAAAAAGGATTCAAAGCCTGGTCTCTCTGATTTTCCTTTCTGCTGGCTCAGGAAATTGCAGATGACCTTGTAAAATTCCAAATGGACTCCAAGTTTCTGCTCCCAAACATTTTTTTTTTTTTTTTTAGACAGGGTCATATTATGTAGCCTGGGCTGGCTTTGAACTCTCTATCTGCTGTAGAAAGAAGTATTTGGAACAATGGCATGGTGGTGCACACCTATAATCCCAGATACTCAGGAGGCTGAGGCAGTAGGATTGCAAGTTGAAGGCCATCTTGGGTAATTTAGGGAGACACTGTCTCAATATAAAAAGGAACGGAAGATAAGCTAGACATGATGGGGCAAACCTGTAATCCCAGCACTCTGGAAGGCTGAGGCACCAGGGTCACAAGTTTGAGCCCAGCCTGGGCAATTATTGACTTAGCAAGACCCTGTCTCAAAACTTTAAAGAAAGGTTTGGGGATATAGCTTATTGCAAAGACCCTAGGTTCAACCCCCTGTAACACACAGACACACACACACACACACACACACACACACACACACTTACAGGACTGAATGTGTAGTCCAGTGGTATAGCACTTGCCTAGCATGCATGAGGCCTGGGTTTGATTCCCAGCACCTTAGAAAGTAATAGTGCTTATAAGTGACATCACTGGGAGGAGGGGATAAGAACCTTCTGGGCATTGAATATGTTCAAATTCATCAAATGGTACTGTGTTTGTTGTTTGTTTGTTTTGAACTGGGGATTGAACTTGGAACCTGGTGCTTGCGAGGCAGGCGGCGGAACCACTGAGCTAAGTCCCCAGCCCAGCAGTACTCTTAAGGTTTAAGAAATATAATGTTTGTAAGTTACACCTCAGTTTAAAATTTTTAATTTTAGGGGCTGCGATGTAGCTCAATCGTAGAGCACTTACCTAGTCCTTTTGAGGCCCTAGGCTCAATCCTCAGCACCCACTATCAAAAAGAGCCAGGCACGCTGACAAGGAGCAAGTTGGTGAAAGATTGGAAAACACACATGAAAGGACACAGAGCATAGGCAAGAAAGAGTCCAAGCCACTCAGGAGGCTGAGCCAGGAGGATCACCTAAGCCCAAGAGTTCAAGAGAAGCCTGAGCAATGTTGCAAGACCTCAGCTTAAAAAACAAAAGTCTAAACTATCAGTGTCCATCCATGTCTCCCCTTTGCTTCCAGGAGAAAATCTGGATTTTCCTTCAAAGCACTGGCCCAACAGGGCCCACTGTGTCTTCTGCCCACTGTGACTAGACTGAAAGCTCCGTGCAATCAGGACTGCATTTAACCACTGTAACCCTGGCTCCTAGAACAGTCCCTGGTGAGGAGCAGGGCCTCCCTCCGGGCCTACTTTTAATAAACTAAGCACTGAGCTGTGACTTGACTTTGTTCCCACGGCAGTCCTGCTGAGCGCCATGTCCAGCCTTCTTCCCACAGGTTTCTGGAGCCTTCTCACTGCTCTCCGGCCCCTCAGACCCACTCACTCCTGTCCATGCTCTTCCGGAATGTTCTTTCCCCCTTTGGGGACCAACTCCTGCCTATTTTCTGGGTCTTTTCATGTGAGTTCTTCTCCGTACCCTTCATCAACTTGCTCCTTTATGCTCTTAATGCTTGAATACAGTGCACATCATGTTGTCTTTATTTTAGTGGCCCCACAACTCACTGAGCGGGAGAGTTTAGCCTTGTGCCTAATTCTCTGGGTGGTTGTTCTCAGTTTACACCATCCTTTCCCCAGAACTGTTCTTTCTCCTCTCTGCTCTGACCCAGAGGGTTGACCTCCATGGGCCCTGTCACCTAGGAAACCTTGCCTCTAGTTTCCGGTGAGCTCAACTAGCAGGAGGTCCCAGTGGGAGGCACAGGAAGGAGTTAATTCTTCACCTCCCACTTCTATTCCCCATGCTACAGTCAGGAGTCAGGCCTGGGGGTGGAAGGCTCCGCACTATTGCTGTCCATCCTTTGTAGGTGTCCTGAGCCCTTCCCTGGCCCCTGTAGCTACAGTCGTCCCTGGGGCGCTCAGGACTCATTCCAGGCCCCATGTGGATGCCAAGGTCCACAGGCACTCAAATCCCTTATATGCCCAGAATTGGACACACTTCCTATACATTTTATGCCTTTTTTTTTTTTACACTGGGGATTGAACTCAGGACCTTGCGTTTTCAAGGCAGATGGCAGCACCACTGAGCTAAATCGCCGGCCCTGCATTTCCTGTATACTTTAAATTATCTGAAGATTACTTATAATACCCAGTCCAGTGCAAATGCTATCAAAACTGTTGTTATTGGCCCAGGTGGGGGGTGGGATGGTTCACACCTGTAATCCGGCACTTCCAAGGCTGAGGCAGAAGTTTGCAGGCCAGGCTGGGCTACACAGTGAGTTCAAGGTCAGCCTGAACTACATAATGAGACTCTGCCTCAAACAAACAAAAATAGTTGTTACACTGTTTTATCTAAGGGATGATGACAAGGGGAAATAGTCTATAACATGTATCAGTACAAATGCAATATTTTTCTCTGAATATTTTTGACCGGCAATTGGTTGAATCTGCAGTTGTGGAATCTAATACAGAGTGCCAATTGTAGTCCTTTTGCTAAACTTTCTCTTTTTTGTGAGTGTGTGTGTGTTTCTGTGTGTGTGACTAGGGATGTATTCCAGGGCCTTGTGCATGGTAGGCAAATACTCCACCATGGTGTTACATCCCTAGCCCTTGTTATATTATTTTCAAACAGGGTCTCTCTAAGTTGCCTCTTAGTCTGTCCTCAAACTTTCAATCTTTCTGCTTTAGCTTCCCCAGTAGCTCAGATTTTGACATATGCCACCACATTTGGCCCTAGAAATTTCTAATAAAACTAATAAAGGTAGTCAGTTTCTCATGTCTGGAAGTATACAAGCTCTTTAGGCAAACAATTCACTGATGATGGTGTTGAGACAAATCTCAGCAGAGCTTGTGGCATGGAGCTCCGTGAATTAGACTGTTAGAGACCTCTCCAGCCCCAGGATTCTGGAATTCTCTGACCAGAAGTCAGAGCAACAGAAAAGAGAAATCCCTTGACTCAGGTTCTAAAGAGTGGACTCAGTATATTTTTGTCCTGGACAGCTGTTAAATGCCATCCAGGTGGCCAGCCTCAGCTGCAGAGTACATGAAGCCCAGAAAAAATGGCCTGGCTCAGGTAAACCCAGACAGGCTATATCCCAGCTCCCCAGCCTGACTGTGCTTCTGTATTTGCTAGCTTTCAGTCACTGTAATTAAATGCTGGAGGCAACTGGCTTATAAAGAGAAAAGGTTTATTGTGCCTCACAGTTTTGGAAGGTCCAGTCCAAGACCAGGCAGACCCACTGCCTGGGCCCTTGGAAGGCAGGATGGGTGGCAAAGGCAAGGACCACATGGCAGAGCAAGCTGGTCACCATACAGCCAGAAAACAAAGAGAAAGAAGGGCCCGGGGTCCCACTGCCTCATTCTTGACCTCAGTACCTCCCATAGGTCCCAACACCTCCTGACATCACCACCCTGGGCCTAGGCCCTAGCACAGGAACCCTGGGGACAGTCACTGTGCAAACTGCTGCTGCTCCCTCAGAAGGGACTATGTCTCTCTTCCACAGTGACTTCCTCTGGGCTTCTCTGGTGTCAGATGCAGGTGACAACAGTGAGGAGGGGCAGACTGGGAGGTGGGGCCAGCTGGACCCTTCCCAGGACAACCAAGGAGGGAAGACAGACTCGGGAGGACACAGGAGCCATATCCTCACCCTGGGAGGACCGGGGACAGAGGTAGCAGATGTGGTCAGTGAGGCCCCAAGCAGAGTGGGACCTATCCAAACTGGGGAGAAGAACTAGAAGTTCCTGAGGTTTCTTCCCTAACCCATAAAACCCCAGAAGCTAGGCTGGGGATTTAGCTCAATGGTTCCAGTGCCTGCCTCACAAGCGCAAGGCACTGAATTCAATTCCCGGTACCAAAAAAAAAAAAAAAACCCCAGAAGCTTAAGGTTGGGAAGAATTACAGTATCTGTTCAAATATCCTCATAGGATGCCAGAAGTATGCCAGAAGTATCTCTTCCAAGTCCTGTGGGAGCCCAAGATGTACCAGGGCACTGGGATGTGCTCAGGTAGAGTACTCAGGCACCATGCATGAGACAAAAAAAGGATCAGAGTCCTCTGCCTGGCCCCGCAACATCCCTGGCTCCCTCATCTCTGCACTTGCCCTCTTTTTATTTTTAGTTGTTTCGTTTTTTTGAGGCACAATCTGGTCTTGAACTCGAGATCCTCCTGCCTCAGCATCCAATTGCTGGAATGACAGGTGTGCACTACCGTGCCCAGTGTTCAGCACTCATCATCTAAACCATCCTTGTCCATGCCCTTCCGACCCTCCCGCCGGTTGCCAGGCACCCAGTGCGCTCCTCTGGACAGCCCACAGCTGGGTAGCTTGCTGTCAGAAGGTCATTAGCAGGCACGCACCTCTTAGTGCTTGGCTCCTAGGCCCCGTGGCCTGGCGGTGGCCTTGCTCCCTGGCTCAGCCTTCTCTCTGCACTGTCTCTGCCTGGGGGCTCAAACTTGCTGTTCCCTCTGTCTGATCTTACCCTTCGAGGTGGATGCCACCCGGACCTCCCCTCGGAGCCAGACCCTCATTCCCCAGTGGGCGAGAGTGCTGTAGGAACAGGGTCTCAGTGGGGTCGTCTGAGACCTTTGCTGGACTGCAGCATCACCCACCTTCTCCCTGTACCCCTTGCTGCCCCACAGTGCTCTCCAGGAAGCTTCCTGTTGCAGACTTCCTGACCCAAGCTGCGTGTGATGTCTCCTCGTCGTTCTTGTGTCACCTGCACCTCATCCTCTCTGCTATCGTGGGCAGTGTTCCCCAGTCACTGTTGACCCCCCCCCCTTATTTTATTTGTTGGCCCTATTTTATTTTATTTACCTTTCAAAACTACCTTGTCTGTTGTTTGTTTGTTTGTTTGGTACCAGGTACCAGGGATCAAACTCAGGTCCTTGCACTTGCAAGGCAGGCGGCGGAACCACTGAACTAAATCCCTAGCTAAAACTACCTTTTTTGGTTGGTTGCTTGTCATAGTGGTCTCTCCTCCTCCCTGGAGGGTAAGTTCTCCAAGAGCTGCTGTCCTGTCCACTGTGTCCCCAGGGCTGAGGACAGTGCCTGGGGCATAGCTGGTGCTCACTAAACATAGGGGTGGGGTGGGAGGGAGCACGTGGGTGAAGAAATGAAGGACTCTGCTGGTGCGGCTTGCCTCTCCCGCTCTCCCCTCTCTCCCAGCTGCCCCTAGGCCAGAGCAGGGTGGCCCCTCCCCCATGTGACCCGGCTGAGCTGGGGCCTCCTGGGAGAAGGGAGCCTGCAGCCGCCTTGGCTGCTTGCCCTGTATTGATCAAAGCTGGGAGGCCTGCTGGCTGAGGTCTGTCCCAGCCCGTGGGGGCGGGAAATGGAGGGGATTCTGGCAGAGATTTGTCCAGGGCTCGCCTGGGGCACAGTAGTGCTGCTCTGGCTCCATCTGCTCTCTGAACCTCTGGGAGAGCCCAGCCCAGCCCCAGGAGGGAGCAGGGGCAGGGACGCAAAGCCAGACATTGATCACACATTGGTGTCTATGGAAGTCCCACAGAGCACCCTCCTGGCAGGGGGTGATTTGATACAGGCCTGTGGAGCTGTGCTCTATGGGGGCCACTGTGCAGGACCCAGGGGTGCTGTTCACAGTGAGCTGGAGCCCTGTATGGAATCCATTTCACAACTGGTCCTTGCTGTGACCCCGGGGCACAGGAGTCCCGTGGAAGACCCTAAGGATGGGCTTGGCCGGCCCCTGGAGGCCTCGTGTGAGAGTGAACAATATGGACCATTCCTCTGTGGACCAGAGAAACAGGGACCTAGACGTGACTTGCCTTTCAGCCACATGGTTGCTAGCACTTGGGCTGGGCTGGAACTGAGCCTCCTACCCTCGCCCAGGTAGATGGGTCAAATACCCAGGCACTGAACACCTCCTCCTGGGGGCAAGGCATCCAGCTTGATGCTAGAGGCGACTTCTGCATCCTGCATCCACCCATTCTTCTTTTAGGAGAGGGAGTCTGAGGACCAGAGGTCACACAGCAAGCTGAGCCCCTCAAGAACTAAAATAGTGGCTTTCGAAATCCCAGTATGGAAGCTGTTTCCTGACGCCACACCTCTGCCTGATCCCCAGAGCCCAGCTGGCATTTAAGGGGCCAAGGAAGTCTGCTCCGGCAGGAGGCTCAGACCATCAAAGCTGGGAAGGAACCCTGGCTAGTACCCAACTCAGGTTCCTCACTTCACGGACAGCAAACTGAGGCCAGCAAGGCAAGAATCCTTGTGACTATCATTTTGCAGTTTCTGTGACACTTGTACTTATTTAATGCTCACAATTTGGAAATGGACTGGGCAAAAATGATCATGTTTACCAGGCTGGTGGTGCATACCAGTAACCCCAGCACTCTGGGAAGCTGAGGCAGGAGGATTGCAAGTTTGAGCACAGCCTGGGCAATTTAGTGGCTTCTGGAGATACTGTCTCAAAATTTTAAAAAGGGCTGGGAATGTAGCTCAGCCTGAAGACCCTGGGTTCAAATAACAGTACTGCAAAACATCAACAAAAAACAAATTGCAATGCCCATTTGACAGGTGAGGAAGCAGAGCCCCAAGGAGCAGAGTGGTGGCTGAGGTCGCAGTAGGCTCAGTTGTTCATTCTTCATAGGTGCGCGGTGCATCGGCCCCAGGCAGACCCAGGGTGGGAACACATCGGGGAACAAGCCCTCTGCCACACCTCCCTGATGCTACAGGGTTCCTGGGCAACTGGAACAAGCTGCAGCTGCGGTGCCCTGTAGGGGGCGCCAGCACCGGGAACCCAGGGCTGAGGGGCCACGGCAGGGCTTTCGGGAGAGGTGGGTGCTCAGGAGGGTTGGGAGGTCAGGGTAGGGGTGCGGTCAGTGGGAGCTCCAGGCTGAGCCCGGCCAGCCTCGGGCTCCCCGCCTGCCAACTGAGCACCTTCCTGAGGATTTAAGACTGTGTCGAGCAGTTGTTTTAAATTTCCGGGCAGGGGGCTGCCAGGGGGGCAGCGGAGGGGTGCTGCAGGCCGTCAGGGGTGTGGGCTGCGATTTACCAGGGCCCTCCATGGGACGCAGCGCTCCAGGCTGGGGGCTCCCGCAATTGCTTCCAGCTGGGCTGTCAGCCGGCGGAGGGGGAGCTGGGAGTAGGGGAAGGGGGTGGCAGGAGAGGACTACCAGGGCACAAGGCATCTCTTTCAGCCCAGTGTCCCCTCCGCCTCCCTGGGTGGCTGCTCCACCAGGCCTGGTGGGGCATCCTTGAACATAAATATATCTATAAACCGGGAATCCATCCGGCCTGGACGGCTCTGAGCTTTATGGCCTTTATGCACTTAATCTTTCATTTCCTCTCCTGCTTCATCTCCCTGCTCACTTCCCCTCTTTCCCGGGAGGAATTACTGGGCTCCACTGCGGTCCCCTCCCCCACAGCCGGCTCCACAGCGCCTTTGTCAGAAGTACCTGTGTGTACAGCTGTCCCTGCCTCCGTGGCCTCTGCCTGGGCCCCCATTCCGTCCCTGTCCTGCAGTGGTGGAGAAACACACCGCCCGTCAGGGACGCGCCCCGGCTCCACAGCACCCACAGTACCGGCCCTGAGGCCTCCTCAGTCCTCCCCTGGTCTGCCCTGGACCTGACCCAGCAGGGTCCTGGGCTTTCTGCCCCATGCTCAGTCCCTTGGCCAGCCCAGACCCCCGAGGCCTGCTGGAAAGGCACCCCTCTTTCTCCATGCCTCTAGACCTCACTCCTGAGACACCCACTCCTGGGGAGGGCGGAGCCTGTCCCCTGTGACAGTAGCCTTATTTTCTGCAAAAAAGAGGGGGATACATTTGGTCTAGTTTTTCTCACAAGTTTGTTGATAGGTGAGGGGGTGAGAGAACTCTTGAGTTACATAGGATGGCACCAGCCTGAAGCTGGGGAGGCCCCTTCTCTGCCATTTCTGGGGACCCTTTCCGTGGAAACATGACTTTTGGCTCAAGTCACTCTGTGCTCTTTCCTGATGGACCCCTAAAACGAGTCCTGGGGCCATGGCTTGTCTCTGGTATCTGGTGTCTGGCCAGCGTCTGGCTCAGGAAATCTCTGCTGGGAGAGATGCTCTGACTCTCACCCTCATCATTGTTTTGTGTTTTGAAACAGGGTCTTGCTATGTTACCCAAGCTGGCCTCAAACTCATGATCCTCCTGCCTCAGCCTCCTGAATGGTGGAAGTGTGAGTGTGCACCATCCCCCTTCATTTAACACCAGGGAGAACAAGGGCAGAGGGGGCTAGGAGCTCACTCAGCTTCAGGCCAGAGCTGGCACTCCTTCCTCTAAAGCAGTGAATGAAAAGAGCCCCTGTGGGGTGGGGATTTAGCTTAGTGGTTCTGGCGCCTGCTTCTCAAGTGCAAGGTCCCTGGTACCAAAAAAAAAAAAAAGTAACCTGAAAAGGGCCCTTGGCTGGGAACCAGGAAAGTGGGTGTCAGCCCCACTGCAGCCCCCAGTCCACCCTCAGAAAAGTCACAAGGCTGCAGTCGCTTGACCCCCTCCTTGCCTTCTGGCCTCACCTCAGGGGTCGGAAGTGTCTGAAAGCAGGCTCCGGTCCTTTAAGGCCCCTCCCTCTTCTGTGCAGAACCTCCCTGGAGGGCCCATAGCCCTGGGAGGTGGTGGCCAGCTGCAGGGCCTGGTGGGTCTTGGGCTCAGAGAATGAGTCTGCAGGGGACAAAAACTGTCAAATGTCCCTTTTGTCCTGGAGAATGGGGATGGGGTGGGGATGGGGGAGTGGGACATGGGTCCAAAGAGGTGCAAAGGTCAGCGGGAACCCCCATTTCATGGGGACCAGAAGTGACATTCAGAGAGGGGAGTGGCTTATTTCCAGTCCCTCCCCCAGGGAACAGCAGAACAAATGGGTTTGCAATCAGTCCAGGTCAGTGCTGGCGAACCATTGGCACGAGTGCCATAGTGGGCACACAGACCCCTTTCTGTGGGCACAAGAGCCAAGTTGCTCTAGCAGTGGAGCATCAGATAACAGCGCACATAGGAGCAGTGTTGGCACTTTGCAATAAATAAGTGGCTAGCCCAGCATGGCGCACTGCTGTAATCCCAGCACTTGGGAGGCTGAGGCAGGAGGATTCTCAAGAGTTCGAGGCCAGCCTGGGCTACACAGTGAGCTCAAGGATAGCCTGAACTACAGAGCAAGACCTTGTCTCCAAAAAAAAAAAAAAAAAAAGTGGCTTTTGGGTTGCAGTTTGGGCACTTGGTCTCTGAAAGGTTCATCATCACTGGTCTAGGTCTAAAGCCAGGCATTTATCACCTTGCCCTTGTGGCCAAGGTCACTCCATGCCTCAGAAGGTGAAGTAACTTCTCGAAGGTCACTTGTGTGTTGGGACAGGGTCTGACCAGCCTAGCCCTCTGCCTGTGTGACTGCTATTGACCTCTGGGTGACTGAGTGACCTTCTCTAGGACTCTGGCCTCAGGACCAAGGAGATTCTTGTGGTCCACTCAGTTAAGCTCTTGGATCTGCCTTGGAGCCCTGGAGTGAGGGGGGAGCAGGAAGGCTGGGTCCCTATCAATGGTGGGGCTTCCGCTTCTTCCTCTGTGAGATAGGTTCTCCCTGTGGGGTGGCTCACCAGACTCCCTGGGAGGATGGAGGTAAAGGTGGGCAAGACCAGGTGCTCAGAGATAGCAAATTCCCTCCTTCCCCTCTCTCCACCCTTCCTCTCAGCCTCTTTTGCCTTGAGGTCAGGCAGGCTCCAGCCCTGGGCTGACAGGAAGCCAGTTCAGCAGGCTGAGGGAGAAGACAGGCAAAGGGGGGCAGAAGGAAGGAGGAGAGCTGTCCTAAGATGCTTGTTCAGGGCTGGAATGTGGCTCAGGGTAGAGTGCTGGCCTAGTCTGCGTGAGCCCCTGGGTTCTCGTGCCCAGCACTGAAAAAAATATTTAGAGACAAAAACTCATTCCTGAGAGCTTATGGGGGTTCCTCATGCCAGACTCCTTCCAGAATTCCAGACGAGGAAGCTAACAGGCCTGAGAGGGCTGGCTCGGCCCCCAGACACCCCAGTGCAGAGCCCTGGACCTAAGGGGCAGGGACTGGGGTGGGGAGCTTTCTTGAGTGTTCACCCTCCTGCCCCGCAAACCACATTCTCATTTATGGTGGCCTGAGGAGGCTGGTGGATCTAAAGCTGGACACATCCCCTACCTCAGGGTTTCCTGAGTCTGCTCATGTATTCCTCCCCATCCACGGAGGCTGAGAATTGAGACCCTCCCAATGAGGAGGATTCACATTCACCTCAGCTTTTCTCTCTGTCCAGCTAGACTGATCCCTGGGTCTTTCACAGGAGCTGCTCAAGCCCTTTAAAAACAAATAGGGCCAGGGATTTAGCTCAGTGATGCCTCTGCCTGCCTCTCAAGCACAAGGTCCCGAGTTGGATCCCCGGTACAAAAAACAAAAAAAACAGATAAATAAATAAATTGAAGATTAGATTGAAAGTCTTGCTTGAACACTCCCTGGCTGGCTTCCCTCTGGCCTTCCTCGGCCCTCATTGCCTGAGCCCGAGGGCGGGGAAGCCTTCCTGTAGTGGGAAGGGCAGGAAGTACCCTGTGTGCCCACCAGCACGCCTCCCTCTGTCATACAGCCTCCCAACAGCCTTACCAGAGAAGCATAGGATCCCTATTTTTACAGGACCCGGAAGAGGGGAGAATCCAAGCCAAACTCTCCAGTCTTTCCAAGGAACACCCTGCCTGGGACTTGCAGGGCAAGAGCACAGGGTCAGGCTGGGGCAGGCGAGCATCTGCAGGGAGGTCCAGAAAGACAATGAGCACTCTGGGCCCTCACCGCAAGGTATTGGAAATCCACCCAGGGTCCCAGGGGCAGGGGAGCCATGGCAGGCAGAAGGAAGAGTCGGGTCTCATCGAGCTCTTTCTGAGGGCAAGACCAGCAGTGCAGAAGGCTTGGGGCTCTGATGAGAGAAGTGGGGCCTCCAGCTACATAGCCTGGGTTGTGGTGCAGGCTTCCTGCAGGAGGGGACTGCTGAGAACTGAAAGGTAGCCGGAAACAGGCAGAGAAGAACCGGGAGAAGGATTGTCCAGCCCAGGAGGTGCCTGTCCTCTGCCCCCCACCGCAGAGGCCTAAGCGGGAAAGTGGGAAAGCTTAGGGCTGCCAAGTAAAACACGAGACACTCAGGAAGCTTAAATTTCAGGTAGATAACAAAAAAATATGTTTAACCTTTTGTTTTCCTTTGTGACAGGGTCTTACGGGGGTATATCCCATGCAGTATTTGGGATACATTTACACCACAGCATTATTCATGGTTTATCTGAGATTCAATTTAACTGATTTGAAATTTAATTCTGACTGCCTCCCACTGGCTAGGTGGTCCTTGGGCCAATCACCTGCGCTTTCTGAGCCCCATGTGCTCACACGAAAGAGGCAGCAGGGCTGGGGGTGTAGCTCAGTGATGCTGCGCCTGCCTGGTAAGTACAAGGTCCTGAGTTCGATTCCCAGTAAACACACAAAAAAGAGGCAGCAAGGAGGCTGGCTGGGCAGGAAAAAAGGGGCAGGGCGGGGTGGCCAGAGAGCAGGTCCTACAGGCATTTGGAAACTGAGTGTGGGAGGGGCAAGGCCAACAGCTGGAGCTCAGAGTCTCAGCAGAATGGAGGCAGCATTCCCAGGGAAGATGCTGGGAGGAGTCGGGGAGCGCAGGGAATGTAGTTCTGGGTGGCAATGGGTGAGGTTCTCCAGGGCCCTCCGGGTGGATCGGTTCAGGTCACACAGGTGGGGAACAGGGTCCTCATCACAGCACCCTCCTCTCCTCCCAGCACTGCTGCTGCACGGCCCCATTTTAACTGCAAGCTCAGAGAGGAGTTTGGGGGACAGGCCCCACCACCCCAGGTCTGCCTCTGTGGGCCTCCCTTCCGACTCCTGGAATGTGACTTTATCTCCCCAAAGGTCACCTTGCCCAGGGCCCAGCCCCAGGGATGAACATTCCTCACATTCCATGGGCTCCTGGGAGATGGCAGGCCCAGGTTCCCAGCTGTCCTCAGTGCCCCTCATCGGGAACCTCCTAGAGGCCTGCGTGGGGCCTGGGGTCTGGGGGGGGCTGAGTTTAAACTCCCACTGTGGCTCCCACCAGCTAGGTGACCCTTGGGCACAAAGCTGTCATCTGATGGGCTATTAGGTGCCACATGCTGTGTCTTCAGAGCACCTTGGCGTTCAGGAGGTGCTCTGTGTTAGCTCCTCCTGTGCCCTCCCTGAGCCGAGGTTTCATCATTTTTAAAGAATAACAGTGCCTCCCATGACAGGTGAGGGACTGGGTGCAAATGGTGTGATGGTCCACAAGGTGGCTGAGTGAGAAGCCTCAAAACTCCTCCCTCCTAAGGCCAGAGGCAGAGCCTGGGTGACCTCAGCTGGTCAGGAAGCAGGTGGGTGGACAGATGGTGAAGTGGCAGCTGGAGACCAGGCCGGAGCCTTGATGGGAACAGAGGCAGGGGAACCCATAGCCTTGGGCACTGGACCTCTGCCCTGAATGCTGTTAAATAGGGTCCCCTGTGCCATTCTGCAGACTCACCCCTCCCTCCAGGACATGGGATGGGGACTGTTCTAGAACACACTCCAGGGCCCTGGGCTCTGGACTTCCCCATCCCAGGGCCCTGAGGCCCACTCCCAGGCCCTGGGTCTGTCCTCCCAGCAGACTGTGCTGCAGGCCCACACAACCAAGGGCCAGAAGGTGGACAAGGGGGCTACTGGGGGCCGGGGGAGATGTGCCTGGGAGCTTGGCCATGGGCAGGGCCCACATGTGTGCATATGAGGACCCTGGCAGTAAGGGGCAGAGCAGGCGGCAAGAATAGCAGGCTTGCAGGAGGGCTGCCACGGAATGTTTGCCTCTGGCAGCTGAGCTGCCTGGTGGAGGGGCCCTGCTTGAGGAGTTGCAGCCCCACACAGAGGCTCTGGTCCCTGGGCAGGCCAGCTGCACCTGCCCATTCCCAGGCCAGCTCCGGGAGAGTCATACTCCTGGCTCCTTGGGAGGATCCTGGAATGTGCGCATTTAACAAAAATGCCCTCCAAGCCTTGGATTTAGCTCAGTGGTGCCGCCGCCAGCCTCAAAAGCGCAAGGTCCCAAGTTTGAGTTCGATCCCTGCTACAAAAAACAAAAGCCATCCTTGCACTACAATCAATGCTGACAGCTTTGTGTTCTATCATCCCATTTATACCTTATAGTAACTCTGCAGGGTGGGTAATAATAAGAAAGAAACTAAGGTTTGGTGGGAAGCCTTGCCTAAGATCTCCCAGCTGGTCAGTGACAGAGCTGGGACCACCCAGCATAATAGACTGCCTCCTTGTATTCCTCTGCCCTCCCTCACCCCCAAATGTAAAGTCCTCCCCCCACAAAAATAAATCAGAACAGCACATGTAAGGCTAGGCTTGGTGGCTGGCACATGCTTATAATCTCAGCACTAGGGAAGCTGAGTCAGGAGGATCACCATGAGTTCAAGGCTAGCCTGGGCTGCACAATGAGATCCTGTCTCAAAAAACTAAAAATAAACTAATAGACAAACACAACAAAAATAGCACATGTAGACTTTATGTTAGAATTCTTGAGTCAATCTTTCTTCTTCCCTCCCTTTCTTCCTTCCCTCATCGTGCTGGGGATGAAACCCAAGGCCATGCTAGGCAGTGCACTATGGATGTGCTACATGCCCAACCCTGAATTTCTTTTGAACAGACTCCATTTGGTCCCCAGAATCCAATCACAAAGGACAACTGGTCCTCTTCTCTGAGGAGGGAGGGTGGCTTGGCGAAGCCCTTGTCCTGCTGACTCTGCAGCAGCTCGCTCTCATCCCCAGTGCAGCTTGTCACCATCCAGACCATACTGTCCCACTCTGGCCTCTCCAGCCCAGGGACCTCCTGACTCCACACTGAAGTGCTTCCGCTGGACAGCGCCTTCTACCTCGCCCTTGCCACCCAGAGGCATCTCAACCACCAACCCACAACTCGCCATCCTCCCGGACCCGAAGCCAGGTACCCAAGGGTCTGGGTCCGTGTCCAGTCCACAGGTCGCCATCTTGCCGTGTCTCCCTCCTTAGCTTCCTGCTTCTGTCAGTCCCCCCTTCCAGTGACCTTGTCCTTCCCTTGTCATCCCTTAGCATGGCCCAGCAGGACTACTGGCCCCTCCAAACCATTCCGTGCAGGGCAGGCAGAGACTGCCAGGAAAACGGGGGACAGTGTGACCCCTCTGCCCAAAACCCTTCAGTGAAGCCAAGCTCCTCTACACCCTCCAGCCACATCGAGTGCCTTTGGCAGTGCCCCACCCACCTCCTATTGGTCACCTCCGCCCTTCCTCAGGCTTTCCCCGATTTTTCTGACTGTGACACCTGAAACTCCGAGTTGCAACACCTCTAGGAAGCCTCCCCTCCGCCCACCCTCTCCCTCAGCGCTTGTGGCCTGGGGTAAGAATAATAGCTGAATATATATATAGTCATGGCACTCAGGATTGAACCCAGGGCCTCTGCACTGAGCCACATCCCGGCCCTTGTGGTGGGATTACAGGGATGCAGCACCACGCCTGGCCCAACAGTTGATATTTATTGAATGCTGCCCCCATACATTTTTCTTTATTGGCCCATTGGCTCCTCAGGATCTTCACAGAAGGTAGGTTCTATGCTCACCTCCATTTTTCAGATGGGTAACAGGCTAGGCAAAATGCCAAGGGGCCACCTTCTGGAGTCCTGGAACCCAGGCCAGCAGGCTCCAGGAGGTGGGTCCCTAACTCAGATGCTGCCCTGGGTCGGCCACACTGGGCAGACATTGGAGGTCTCTGCCACCACGCCTAGCAGGTCACACCTCGGAGGGCAGGGTGGCTTCTGAGCCACCTCGTGCGTGCACCCAGCAGCCAGCAACCGAGTGGCTCCAGCCCGCTCACCCTGGTCCCAGGCCGCTGCAGCGGGGCTTCGAGGGCCCCCTGTGAGAGGCCCAGCTGGGCGGGCCCGGGGCCAGACGGTCGCGCCTCGTCAGGGAGGCCGGGGCGCCGGGGGCGCGCGTTGCCATGGGGACGGGGCGGCGGCCCCGCCCCAGCGCCAGCGGGCGGGGGAGCAGGTGGCGGGACGGACTGGGGGAGGGGCCGGAAGAGGCCCTCGGGTCGGCCCTGCACCCCCCCTGCTCCTCCTGCTGCTCCTTCAGCGACCCCGGCCCCAGGCTCCAGTCCCAGCCCAGACTCTGCCTCCCTAAGCAACTTGGCAACTCAACACTTACACCGCCCTTCCCGGCCTCAGTTTCCCCAATTGTGGATGGAGGGGTCAGCCCAGGAGGTTTCCTCGGATGCTTCCAACACAAACTACGTTGTGTAGTTCTGTGACAGGGCTGGAAGGATTGAAGGATAGGAATTTCTCATCCAGAAATTTCTTTCTGGAAGGAGATATGTCATCAAAAGTGGCCCACTCAAAGACTCGGAACCTGGGGAGTCTGCTAGAAGAGCTGGCAGTCTGGTACCCAGTGTCTCCTGAGTACAGAGCGGATAGCAACAGCCCAGAGAGGATGAGGGACTGTCCAGGATCACACAGCAAGGTAGAGGCTGAAGCAAGATGGGAGAGACCTGGTCTTGGCCTCCCACTGCTGCACCCAAACTTCTGGCCTTGGATCCAAACTGGGGGGGGGGGGGGCTAGAAGCGAGCACACCTTTCTCCATCTGCAGCCTGGGCTGCTGAGGTGCCGGAGGACTGCCTGACGGCGCAGAGCTGTCTGCACTGAGACCCCTCAGGCCCCCATCCATGCCCTGGCACTCAGCTCTGTGCCCTGCTAGCCTGGGCAGGGGTGTGGGGGTGCAGCCTCCGTGCCTCCTGCCTTGTGTTGGAACAGGGGCGCCGCACCAGGCCATCTTGCCCCGGAGTCCCTGAGCTGGAGGCCCCTGCCAAGCTCCAGTGGGCGCAGGGGGCGCTCCTGAGGAATAAAGAGCCCCTCCCCACCGCCCGGCTGGGAGGCTGGTTCAGAGCTGGGCCTGCCAGGGGCTGCAGGAGGCTCTTGCCTGGGGAGAAGTAGAGCACCAGAACAAGGCAGGTCTACGCCTTTAAGGTACAGCTTGCTGCCGGAGCCACACCACACACACACACACACACACACGCACGCACGCACGCACGCACACACACGCACCCCACAGTCTCTTGCACACAGTCACGAAGCCACACACACTCTCCCAAGCTCTGTTCTCGCTCCCTCTCTCCTTCGCTCCCTCCCTCCCTTCCCCCCTTCTTCCCTCCCTCTCCACACACAGCACACACACACTCCCAGGCCCTGTTCTCTCTGCCTCTCCCTGCACACACACACACACACACACACACAGGAACACACTCAGCCACACACCCAGAGGCACCCACCCTCTCCTCTCTCCCAGGTCTCCTCGGAGACAGGAGCAAGGGGGGGAAGGCAGGGCAAAGAGCTCTGACCTAGAAAATGGGCCCTGCCTCCTCCTCTCCTCAGCCCAGGAGGGGGCCTGTTTCTCTGGGTCAAGGCTGCTGCCGTAGGAGTGGAGGCCGGGGTGTGTGTGTGTGTGTGTGTGTGTGTGTGTGTGTGTGTGTGTGTCAGGCTTTGGGAGAGGGGGAGGGGCTGCTTGGCCAGGGGCCCAGGCTGTTGGACACAAACCCAAGAATCAGGGGGCCTCCCCCTTCCTCCCCTGCACAGAAAGGTGGGGCTCACTTCTAGCACAAGGGAAGAGGCTTAGGGACAAAAGTCATGGTAATTGGGTGGCTTAGCCATGGAAGGATGGGCCAGTGACCTTTTGACTTATGATGAAGGGGTTCTTGACCCTCCTTAGGTCATTTTACACCTTTAGTCCAATCCCAGGTCAGAATTCTAGAAATTTTTTTTCCCTCCTGGTACAGGAAATTGAACCCCAAGGCCGTGTGTGTGTGTGTGTGTGTGTGTGTGTGTGTGTGTGTGTGTGTGTCTGCTTGGGATTGAACCCCTGAGCTACATCTCCAGTCCTATTTTATTCTTTATTTGTTTGTTTATTTATTTATTTTGTACTGGGGATCGAACTCAGGACCTTACACTTTTGAGGTAGGCAGCAGCACCACTGAGCTAAATCCCCGGCCCTTTATTTTTTATTTTGAGACTAGTTCTTGCCAAGTTGCCCAGGATGGCCTCAAACTCAGTCTTCCTGCCTCAGCCTTCTAGAGTGGTGGGATTATGTCCATGTGCCATCACACCTGGCTGACCCCAGAGCTTCTTGAGTACTAGGCAAGTCCTCTACCACCAAGCTACACCCCCATCCCTGAAGACTGGAATTCTCAAAGCTCTGAGATAAGTCCTTTCTTCCTAAAATTCTTTTTTTTCCCCATTAACTTTATTAGTACATTTTAGGTATACAGTACAGTTACATTCATCATTGGGATCTTGTACCTTTACACGATTTATCTTGGTTCTTATTTTTTCCCCATTCCCTTGCCCTCCCTTCACCCCCTCCACCCTTCCCTATTTCTTCTTAAAATTCTTTTTGGAGCAGTTCCATGCCTTTCCCCCTAGGTCTCAGGGCTAACTCAGTGGGGAACTCCTACTTATACTTCAAAGCCCAAATCCACCAGGGTGTGGTGGCACATACCCTGTCTCAAAATAAAAACAAAAAGGGCTGGCAATGTGGCTCAGTGGTAGAGTGCCTTTGGGTTTGATCTCCAGTACCGCAAGAAACAAAAGAAAACAAAACAAAGCTCGAAAGTACCCTCCCAAATGTAACCCTTTCTCTGCCTCAATCCCTTGGGCAGAATGGGTTTCCGTTTCCCATTGGCATCTGGGCCTGTTGCACTTTCTGTAGCTGGAATACTTGCATAATTTAATAAGCACCTATGTGCCTGGCCTGTGGATGTTGTATTTCTTACATATGTCACTTGCTCCTCACACCCAACCTGCCTCTATGGTGAGGACTGGGGAAAATTTGGGCTCAGCTGTCAGCCTGGTTGCACAGCTAAGCACGATTTGAAGCTGGCCACCTGGCCTTTCCCTCATCTCTTGATTTGCATATGCACCTTCTCCAAGGCCCGAGAGCTCCTGGAGGGAACAGAACTCACACTCACGCCCCCACCCTGTGCTCCAAGATACAATCTCTTTCATCAGCAAAGCAGCAGCATTATTGAGCACTTCCAGTGCCAGCCCTGTGCTGGGTGCTGAGATATATAGATGAGAAGGAACGACACTGTCTTCAGCCCTGAGGGCCACAGCCACAGAACATGTAATGATGACTGGGGCTGCTGGGATGCCAGGGAGCCAGCAGCCCCTAGGAGGTAGTGACCTAGACTGGGGATGCTGGAGGCCTGGGGAGTCTGAGGCAGATGGGAAGATGAAGGCAGTGTGGTGGGAACACCCAAGGACCTGGAGCCCCCACAAGATCAGGGAGGGGGCCTCCCAAGCCCTGCTCTTCCAGGGGAGCCGGAGAGCTGCTTTCTGCCAATACTGACAGTCCCAGGGCTCCAGGAACAGAAAAAATGGGGGTGGGGTGGCATGGCTGGGGTGTAGCTCTGGGGCAGAGTACCTGCCTGGCACGGGTGGGAACTATCCATGCCCCAGGGCCAGCAACCAGCCCAGCAGGGTTCTTTCCTCTTCCAGCCTTTGCATGTGGTATGCCCTAGAGGTTAGGCTGAATTCCCTCACTAAATGCCCTCCGAAATGCTAATCTTCTCCCTCTCCCACTTTTTCCCCCCTGGCAATACTGAAGATTGAAGCCAGGGGTGCTACCATTGAGCTATACCACCAGCCCTTTTTATTTTTTATTTTGAGGCAAGGTCTCACTTAGTCTCCAAGTTCCCCAGGCTGGGCTTGAATTTGTGATCCTCCTGCCTCAGGCTCCCAGAGTGCTGAGATGACAGGAATTTCCATTTCTGTACGGCCAGGTCCGAGGATCCCTGGACCTCATTCCCCCTCCTGCTGCTCATGCCTGCCTCAAGCCTGGGAAGACTGTCTGGGCCCCCACTTTCTGGCTCCAGGAGATGAGGAGTCACACCCCAGGTCAGCCAGGCAGGAAGTACCCACCCGAGGACCCCAGATTTCTCACCAAGGGTAGGGCTGGTTGAAGAAACGGCAGAGGGACCTGGCAGTGGACAGCAAGCCCTGGCTGTGTGTCTCAGAGGCCCAGCTCTGCCTCGATACCCGGATGTCGAGAGCAGGTCCCACCATGGCCGAGCCACTGACCTCTCTCTTGTCCAGTTACTTGGGTTGCTCTCGAGGGCCTCCCACTCACGGCCCCCAGGTCTTGGGCTGTGCTTGTGACCTGGAAGACACGAACTCTCAGGGCCTCATGGCTGGCAGGGCAGAGTCTTGACTCCCTGGCAGGACACACCCTTCTCCCTCCCTGCTGTGGTCTGGCCTCTGCTTACTCCCCAGGCTACTTGCTTTCTACCCCACCAGGCAAGCGCAGGGCCTGGCACTGACTGGGCCTCGATATTTGCTGAACAGATGAATCCATGATTCTTTGCCACATGCAGGGCCACCTCACTCTTCCCTGTCTCCAAGCTTTTGTTCATTTCTCAACACCCTGCTTAGATGCCCCCCTTTCTAAGAAGCTTCCCTGCAATTTCCAGGAGGAGCAAGCCAACCCGAATACCTCAGGTATCTGTTGCGGGCTTCCTGGTGCCTGGTGCAGTGGCCTTCCCTGGAGCCCAGCCCTTGTGCTGCTGTCCTGGTGAGCAACTGTCTGTGTACCTGGGGCCCCTGGGTCCCATCATCATGGTGTACTGTGGGCTGCACTGTGGAGCACCCGAGGGCTGGACTTGAGGGGATTCATGCACCTGGGCAGAAGCGGTGCTGACCACTATTCCTGGGGCCCAGAGCACCTCCCCGAGGTCCTGCACCCTGACAGGACACATTGTTCAATTGGTGACCAGGACCTGGGACTCTGACCTGGGCCTGCAGGCTCCGAGTCTCTCCAGAAGCCCCTCGGCCCTAGGGGAGCCGCCTCCCCAGGCTGGATTCCAGGAGGCTCCACACACCCCCATCCCCCCAGCACTGGCCTGGCTTCCTGGAATTTGTCCTCCTAATTGAAACCAAACACCGGGGCTCCTCAAGGGCTGTGCCCCAGAGGCCCCCGTGGGTTTCTCTTTTCCTCTGCCTCCCTTCCCTGGCTGGGGGTGGGGTGCTCAGCCTTAGGAGGGGGAGCACTTCCCCTGCACTGGGTGTGGGGTAAGGGGCCTCCCTGCTGCTGGGATGTGAGCCCCTCTGCTGTTTCCCAGGCTGGAGGGGTGTAGAAGGGGAGCAAGGCAGCAAGTGAGGGAGGGAAGGGGCCATGGGAAAACCCTATCTCGGGCTGAAGGCTTAGGAGGGGACAGATCCGTAAGGTCAGCTCTATCCAGACTTACCGTGTGACCTTGGGTAAGTCATTCCCCCCCTCTGCACTTTAAGTCCTCTATGATACAAACACACGGGTATATGGAAACTTTTGCACAGGATTATGGAAAGGTAAAAACAAGATAACCCATGTAAGTGCCACGTGGCCTGTGGCTGGTGCTCAGTAAATGGAACTAGGCAGCATTACTAGTACCGGCAGTGAAATGGGCCTACAGGGTTAGGGGAAAGCAAGCTTGAGAACATGGGCGTTGCGGAAGGATGTAGTTAGGTTGCTCAGGGTCACTAAATGTTTGTTGAAAGAAGGAATTCTCTGCACTCTCAACAGTGACTGAGCAAGTCCTGTGCACCCAGCCCTGGGCCACAGCCCTGGGGAAACCAGGCACTGCCTGCAGGCCTGGGAGTGGGAGCCTGGCCTGTGCACCCCTCCGAGGCATGACCCAACCTGGCAGGCTAACCCCGGGCTGCAACGGAGCGAGGCCTAGGGGCCCCCAGCGGGGACCAACCCTGGCTGGGCGCGGCGCTCCGGGGTGGGGGTGGCTTCCCGGAGAAAGTGACAGCAGAGCCACCCTGCTTGCACTTATTCCCACCCAGTCCATGTTGCGGCAGCCAGAGGTGGTGGCTGTGCTGGGACGCCTGGCTGGCTGGGGCTCCCCCAGAGCCTGCAGGATGCTGTGTTTCCCCCACACTGTCACTGTGACTTCTGAGCTGACCCACAGGCATGAGTGCAAGTCACAAAATGGGTACCACATCAGTCATTTTGAATTCTCTAGTAGCCACATTTTGAAAAGAGAAAAACACTCTGGTCTGGGTGGCAGAAGCCAAAGGGAGCTCGACTGTTTGGCAAACGTGGTAATAAGTTGCACATGCTGTGCTGCGCTGAGGCTCGAAGCCTCCCACCCTCAGAAGTCCGAATGCCAGTGCCAGGGCTAAACGTCAGACGGCACTGAGATATATTTCATTACCCTTAAATATCCAAAATATCATAAACATGGAGTCAATATAACAAGCTACCTCTTGTGGTGGGTACTGGGGATCAAACCCAGGAGTGGTCCATCCTCAGCCCTCCCCCCTTTTTTGTACCAGGGATCGAACTCTGGTCCCTGCGCTTGAGCAGCAGGTGGTGAAACCACTGAGCTAAATCCCGGCCCACCCTTTTGCTTTTTTGAGACAGGGACTCCCACTACTCACTACGAAGCCCAGGCTGGCCTAAAACTTACCACAATCCCCCTGCCTCAGCTGGGATTACAGGTGCACATCATCGCACTGACCATAGCCTTTTGTATTTTGAGACAGGCTCTCACTAAGTTGCTCAGGCTGGCCTTAAACTTTCTGTCCTCCCACCTCAGCCTCTCAAGTAGCTGGGATTACATTACACACGTGCATGTGCCACTGTGCCCCCGCCCTCGGTAGTGAGTCTTGGCAATCTGGAGTGTTGTTTACACTTGCAGAAAGCCTCAGTTGCGGCTGGTCACACTACCTGTCCTATGTGGTGGACAGCTGCCACACTGGTCCGGTGGAGCTTTAGAGTGTGGGCTCTTTGAGGAGGACAGGGGCTCTGTACCATTCCTCTCATATTTAGTAGCTGGGGGGATCCTAGAAGTGGGCATAGCATGTACACAGACCCGGAGGCGTGGAAGAACAAAGCATACTCAGGGGAAGAGAGCTCTTGCTGTGTGTAGCTCGTGGGGTGAGGTCCAGAAAGGCCTTGAATCAGGTGCCAAGGGACTTAGACTCGGGTCCTATGGACAGCTCGGAGCTGCTTACTGTAAGCAGAGAAGTGCTGTATTCTGGGTAAGGCTTCTGAAGAGCTCTAGCAGGCTTCGTGGAGGATAATTTGGAAGGGACCAACCAGGCAGCAGGAGACCTGCTGGACAGAGATGCAACTGTGTAGGTGAGTGGTCATGAGACTGCAGATGAAGTGGGGCTCAAATGCAGAGACAGTAAGCAGGCAGAGCCCCAGCACCTGGACACTGCAGGTGGAAAGGAAAGTCAAGAATAAAGCCCAAGCTTTTAGCCCTAGCACCAGTTATCTGAACTAGGGGACAGGAAGTAGGAGAAGCACAGGACTGTTAAGAACATCAAGAATTGGAGCCAGGGATTTAGCTCCGTGGTTCTGCCACCTGCCTTGCAAGTGCAAGGTCCCGAGTTCAATCCTCGGTACCAAAAAAAAAAAAGAAAGAAAGAAAATCAAGAATTCAATCTTGTTTTTTTGGGGGGGTACTGGGGATTGAACTCAGGATCTTGTGCTTGCGAGACAGGCACGGTGCCACTGAACTAAATCAGCCCAATTCAATCTTGCTGGGTGTGGTGGTGCATGCTTATAATTCTAGGACTCTGGAGGCTGAGGCAGAAGGATCACTACAAGTCTGAGGCCAGCCTGGACTACATAGTGAGTCCCTGACTCAAAACAACCAGAAAAAAAAAAAAAAAAGAGTTCAATCTTGGTACATACTGTTTTTTTTTTGTTATTGTTGTTGTACCGGGGATCGAACTCGGGTCCTTTCGCTAGTGCAGCAGGCGGTGAAACCACTGAGCTAAATCCCTGGCCCAAGGTACATACTGGTTTTAAAATGGTAGGTACCAAGCCGTCTTAGTGGGCACACTATACTGGGGAAGAGTTCCCAGATGCTAATAAGCTCCCTGTCACCTGTGGCATTCACAAAGGAGCTGGACAAACACTAATCTGGAATACTGAAGAGGGGCTATGTGCATCCCAGGTGACCTGGGCCTGGTGACCTCTCAGCCCCGACAGTTTCTCTAGGGTTTTGATCTGGGTGGGGCAGGGACATGGTCCATGAGAGTTGGGGGCACACCTCTAAATTGGGGACCTTTGGGGGTCTAGAGGTATTTTTCTCTTTGGGGTCTTGGCCCACAGCTGGAACTGGGGGCAGGATACAGGCACCGTAGCTACATGGGGGGCTGAGGGTTCATCTTGACAAAGGGGACAAATAGGGGAAAAGATCCCTAAGGTTCTGTTGGACCTATATCAAGAAGGATCCTTGGTCTTCAACTAGCTTCCCCGCCCCAGCCCAGTTTGACTCTGCAGTCCCTGGCCCTTCCTGGCCCAAGAGATGTTCTGTAGCACACGGTGTAAGGGATCCTGATTCTTTTTAATTAGGAGGCTACAAAGAGAGAAGTCAGACAGCCGCCCCCACCCACGGATGGGAGACTAAGTGCTCACCAATTACACGGCAGATGCCAGGGCTCCAGCAACAAGACCTGGCTTGATAGCTTTGTGGTAGCAACAGCCAGCACAATTTTATTTTTATGTTTTAACTCCTCAGTGATATATAGACCTCTCACAGGCAGGAGAAATGGTATCCAGATCTTCTGCCTTAAAAAAAAATTTGTTTTTGAACTTGTGCAACATACACTCAGTTTAATTAACCCTTTTGTCAGGGAGCTTGGTCTGCCCAGGCAAGTTTGGTGCAAAACATGGGAGACAATGTGCCAGCTTTGCCACTGCCTTGCTGTGGGACCCCTGGCTAGCCCACCCTTCTGCCACCTTGTCTCTGGGCCCTCAAAGGACTCTATGGGCAATTTCAGTATTCCTTTGGGGTGTCTACCTCTCTTATGTTTAAGAAAGTCAGTGTGGGTTGCACAACTCAATGGTGGAGCACTTTCTAGCATGTCTGAGGTCTTAGGTTCAAACCTCAACATCAAAAAACAAAGTTCAACCTAAGATGCTGTTCTATAGGAGTCCCGTGTCTCTTCTCTATATCTTCCAAATCCCTATTTTCACGCAGACTTGTGACTCACAACTGGAGCCAGAATGTTTTGAATCGAAGCTCACCTCTGACCCCACCACTCCCTTGTCCCAGCCCCAGAGTAAAGAGATCGAGGCGCCCCCACCCACCCCAGCCCTACACCTTCCCACTGTGTCCTCTTCAGCCACTGGCTGCCTGCCGAATGTCCTTTGCATTTCTGCACCTCTTTTTGGGCTCTCAGCTTTCTGGGGCTCATCCATGCTGTCACTTTGTGGCAGACAACTTCAGGGCCCTCTCCATGTCTGAGGGATAAAGCCCAAGCTCCCTCATCACCTAAGCGTGGTACACCATTCCCCCAGCCCTTTCTGTTTTCCATATCCATTCATTAACCGTGCAAATATTTGTTGAGCCCTTACTTTGTGCCAGGAATGGTGTCAGAACTCAGGAAAACAGTTGATGCCCAAATGCTCAGAAATTAAGTGTGTCTGAGAGCCCGGGGTCCAGGGGCTCTGAGGAGGGGCACATAACTGAGGCAGGGACTGGGCTGCCACCAACTCCCATCTCGCTGGTTTCCTGTTTACTGCAACAGCTGCCCATCCCGCCTAGCGCAGATGCCCCAGCCAACCTCGGTGTGTTTTCAGACCCTCCGTTCAATCACAAACGTGAAGCAGGCAACTTGAAATTTGCCTTCGGGTGCCTGGAAAACCTGCAAGGAAGCCCCCCCCAATCCCTCCCGCCCGCCCCCCCCACCGCACTACCCAACTTCTTTCTTCTGCCCCCTTGGAGGACATATGGCCCCTTTAAGTTTTTGTTTGCTCGAAGTGGGAGAAAAATACCCAGCCACAGTGTGGAGGGGTTTTCCCTTTTATTTTTTATTAAGCATCAAGAGACACAGCAATCTGCTTGCAGATACTGTACGTGCATAATTAATAAAATCTCATTATTTATTTATAAAGAGACACACGAGGAACTGGAGAATTGGGGCTATCCCCATTATATAGGAAGCAAGGGGGAGAGAAAGTGGGAGAGAGCCGAAATACTGTACTTTTTGAAGCCTGGATCCTTCCAGAGAAGTGAATCTCTTACTATGCAATGAATAAAAAGGCGTGTGCTCATCGGAGCAGCTCTGCGCCCAGGAACCATCAGGAAGCAGAAACCTGGCTCAGGAGCTTCCAAAACGCAGGGGGACCGAGTCGGCGCTGGCAGCGCCCAGCACGCCGGCACTGGGGAGTTGGCAGGAGGCGGCGGCGAGGGGCACCGCGCAGGGCCAGGCCGCCGGGGCTGAGGCTCAGGAGTCTCCCGGGGCACAGACTGCTGGCAGGTGGGGGAGACAGGACAGTCATCCGGCCCAGGGGCCCCGGTTTCTCTGCACGGTCACAAGGCAGGTCCCTAACTTGGTGGTGTGGGCTTCTAAATGACAGCTTTGCCCTTGGACCTCCGCTGGACGGATGCCGGGCCAAGACCGCCGCTATCTATACCCCAACTTATTATAAACAACCCCCGAGGACAGGGAGGCAGGGTGCGCTCCCCCATTCTCCTGGAGTTGAGGGTGAACCTCCTCTCTCTCCCTCTCATTTTTTCTTGAGACATGCTTTAAAATAGAAAACAGGCTGGAGCAGGCACCAACCCCATAGCAAGGGGGTGGTTGGAAGGGATGGTTCCCCCCACCTCCCTCGAGGGCACGCAGCTCCTGCAGCGGAACGCTCAGCCTTCCCCCGGCGGTGGGCTCGGGAGGGGTGTGGGGCGCGCTGGGTGGGGGCGCGGGCAGCAGCCCCCGCAGGGTTACCCGGGCGCGTGCAGGGAAACGTCTCAGCAATTCCAGCGCCAGAGCGCAGCGCGCGGGGGGGTGGGGGCGCGCGGCGCGGGGCGCCTTGAAACCGCCGGCGGCCGCGCGCTGATTGGCCCAGCCGCCGCCTCGGCGTTCCAGCCAGGCGCCCCTCCCCCCGCGCCGTCCACCCCGGAAGGAATTTCCTCCTCTGGCGGCCGCTATTGTTGTCCGCCTTCGCTGTTTGGGTCTGATCGCGTAACCATAGTATCCAAACTGTGTCCGCGCGGGGCCCCAGCGCAGGACCCCTGTGCTCCCCAACCCCCCAGCCCACCCCCCAGTTTTTTTTTCTTTTTGCAGCCTACTTATCATGACTTCATCCGACTCCGGGGAGCAAGGGAGGGGGATGGGGCGAGGGGGGGCGGGGAGCTGGCCCGCTCCTGGCGTCCCTGACTTCGAGATGTTTTCAATTATAATTTTTTAAAAAGTCTGCTTTGTGGGTTCGAGGCCTTTACATTCTTCCTATGCCCCCCCCCCCTTTAGACCGTTGGACTGAACTCTAATGGAGCAGTCCCCTGCGACCCCCGGCTAGAGCTCTGGCTTGCCCTGGGGTGGGGCGGGGATTCGCAGCAGGAGTCTCCCCCCAAGTCGCACCCCTTGAGGTTCTGTGTCGCGATCCCCGACCCGAGTTTGAGCTAGGGAAGGCGAGGCTGCAGCCCCGGGGCTTCCTGGAGGGGTGGGGTTGGGGGGCTGGGGAGGTGGTGCGGGATGGGTACCTGTCACCCCTTGGGGAGGTGCCCAGGGATAAAGGGGCGACCGGCAGCCGCTGACAGGTCCTCGCCTGTTCACTTTACCCCACACGTCTCAGCGTATCCTCGTCCGCACGGGCCGCCGGAACGAGTGCCTGTCCCCTACCTTCACGAAAACACAAACCCAAGCCCGGTCTCCGCGGAGGGGCTGCTGCGGGGTGCTGTGGGAGCCCCCGTTCCCGGAACCCGCGGTTCTCCGCGCTCCCCGGGCAAGCTCGGGGCAACACTGCCCCCTAGGGGCTGTCGCCCGGGGCTTGCGGGCAGGCGGCGAGGTCTGGGGGTCGGGTCTCGTCCTGGGACGGGGATGGTCGAGCTGCGGGATCCCCTGGCAGTCGGGGTCTCTCAGAGGGCCTCCGATTGTGGGGCCCCGGGAGGAGGGCAGTGAGGTTTGTATTTTTGCTTTAGAAAACTTCGGGAGACAGTTGGGTGCGTGGTACAGCGTTAGGCGGTAAACTGGCTCTTTCAGATCACTAATCAGTCCATCCTTGTGCGTTTGGGGGACCTGGCGTCCAGAGAGGGGAGCATAGGCTCAGAAACCCAGAGTTTGAGCCTGTCCTGTTTCCGGCTGGATCCTGTGGCTTTTGGGGTTCAGGGTCCTTCCATTCCTGAGAATAGCTTCTTGTCAGGGGAACATGGTCCCAATCTTCAGAGATCAGCGTATCTCCACTTGCTGCCAGCTGAGTGAGCTCAAGTTCCCTCCCCTCTAGTTCAGCCTTCTGTGCCATGGGGATCTGGGGGCCTCTGCTCTGGGGCCCTGTGATGTTGGGCACCATCTTCAAAGTAGCCCTGGGTGGAGGTGGTCGCTCCAGGGTGTGGCGGGGGAGGGCGTCCAGCAGGAGGCGATGTTTGCCAAACCTGGGTTCTTCTAGTCTTCCTGTCCTCGGCCATCTCTGGCCTCAGTGTCCCCA